>NC_043717.1:60872104-60875932 GCF_006229205.1 Suricata suricatta | reverse complement strand
GGGGGGAAAAGAGGTGGTGGTGATGGTGGAGGGCACTTAAGGGGAAGAGCACTGGGTGTTGTATGGAAAACAATTTGACAATAAAAAATTATGGAAAAAAAAAGAAAGCAAAAGACCTAAATGCTCCATCAAAAGAAATAGAATGGAAGAATGGATTACAAAAAACAAACAAACAAACCAAAAACAAACCCATCTATATGCTGCCTACAAAACACTCACTACACACCTAAAGACACATACAGATTCAAAGTGAAATGATAAACAAACATTTACCACGCAAACAGAAGCAAAAAAATAAAAACAACAACAACACAAAACCTGGAGGAGCAATACGTATATCAGATAAATAGTTTTTAAAACAAAGACTATACCAAAAGACCAAAAGGGACATGATAAAAAGATCAGTCCAAAAGAGGGCATAACAATTGTAAATATCTACACACCCAACACTGAGGCACTTAATTACATAAAAGAAATATTAAAGAACATAAACAGAGAAATTTATGGCAATAAAATAGTAGGGAACTTTAACATCCCACTTATAACAATGAAAAGCTCATCCAGGCAGAAAATTAATAAAAGAAATGGTGTCATTGAATGGAACATTTGATAAGTTAGATATAATAGATATATTCATTCCATCAAAAAGGACAATATGAAACTTATTTTCAAGTGCACATGGAACACATTCTCCAGAGTATATCACGTGTTAGGCAACAAAACAACAAAACAAATTTCAGTAAACTAGGATTAAAGCCATATGCCTTTTCTGACCGCAGTGGTATGAAACTAGAAATGCATCACAAAAAAACAAAAAGTGTAAAAAAAATTACACAAATGGACAATAAACAACAAAATATTAAACAACTAATGAGTCAATGAAACAATAAAAGAAAAAAATTTAAAAATTCATGGAAACAAATGAAAATGGAAACACAATGGTACAAAATCTTTAAGAAGCAACAAAACCATTTCTAAAAGAGAAATATATTGCAATACAGACATACCTCAAGGAGCAAGAAAAAGATCAAATTATATTAGGAAGGATAATTCTTTTTATATGCTGTTGAATTCATTTTGCTAGTATCTTGTTGAGTATTTTTGAATCTGTATTCATTAAAGATATTGTTCTATAGTTCTCTTTTTTTGTTGGGTCCCTGTCTGGTTGGGGAATTAAAGTGATGCTGGCTTTGTAGAATGAGTTTGGAAGTTTTCCTTCTATTTCTATTTTTTTGGAATAGTTTGAGAAGAATGGGTATTAGCTCTGCTTTAAATGTCTGGTAGAATTTCCCTGAGAAGCTCTCTAGCTCTGGGCTTTTATTCATTAGGAGATTTTTGATAACTGATTCAATTTTTTCACTAGTTATCCGTCTATTCATACTTTCTATCCCTTCCTGTTTGAATTTTGATAGTGCATGTATGCTTAGGAATTTGTCCATTTCTTCTAGATTGCCCACTTTGCTGGCATACAGGTTTTCACAGTAATCTCTAGGGATTACTTGTATTTCTAAGGGATTGATTGTAATAGACCCATTTTCATTCATGATTTTGTCTATTTGGATGTTCTCTCTTTTCTTTCTAAGGAGTCTGGCTAGAGGTTTATCAATTTTGTTTATTTTTTTATTTTATTTTATTTATTTTTTTTCCATAATATTTTATTGTCAAATTGTTTTCCATACAACACCCAGTGCTCTTCCCCTTAAGTGCCCTCCACCATTACCACCACCTCTTTTCCCCCCTCCCCCTTCCCCCTCAACCCTCAGTTCATTCTCAGCATTCAATAGTCTCTCAATTTTGTTTAATTTATCAAAAGGAATTATTCATCATGATCACGTGGGATTCATTCCTGGGTTACAGGGCTGGCTCAATATTTGCAAATCAATCATTAGGATACATCAAATTAACAAAAGACGATAAAAACCATATGATCCTGTAGATAGATGCAGAAAAAGCATTTGACAAAACACAGCATCCTTTCTTAATAAAAACTCTTGAAAAAGTCGGGATAGGAGGAACTTACTTAAACATTATAAAAAGCAATTTATGAAAAGTCCACAGCTAATATCATCCTCAATGCGGAAAAACTGAGAGCTTTCCCCCTGAGATCAGAAACACGACAGGTATGTCCACTCACCACTGTTGTTTAACATAGTGTTGGATGTCCTAGCATCAGCAATCAGACAACAAAAGGAAATAAAGGCACCAGAATTGGCAAAGAAGAAGTCAAACTTTCACTTTTCGCAGATGACATGATACTCTATTTGGAAAACCCGGCAGACTCCACCAGAAGCCTACTAGAACTGAACCAGGAATTCAGCAAAATTGCAGGGTACAAAATCAATATACAGAAATTGGTTGAATTTCTATACACCAATAATGAAGTAATGGAAAGAGAAATCAAAAAAATGATAACATTCACAGTTGCATAAAAAACCATAAAATACCTAGGAATAAACCTAACCAAGGATGTAAATGACCTGTATGATGAAAATTATAGAAAACTTATGAAGAAAATTGAAGAGGACACAAAGATATGGAAAAACATTCCATGCTCATGGAAACATTGTTACAATGTCATTATTACCCAATGCAATATACACATTCAATGCAATCCCCATCAAAATTGCATCTGCATTCTTATCAAAGCTAGAACAAACTATTCTAACATATGTATGGAAACACAAAAGACCCTGAATAGCCAAAGTTATATTGAAGAAGAAAACGAAAACAGAAAGCATCACAATCCCAGACTTTAGCTTCTACTACAAAGCTGTCATCATCAAGACAGTATGGTATTGGCACAAAAACAGACACATAGACCAATGGAAAAGAATAGAGAACCCAGAACTGGGCCCACAAATGTATGGCCAATTAATCTTTGGCAAAACAGGAAAGAGTATCCAATGGAAAAAAGACAGCCTCTTTAGCAGGTTGTGCTGGGAGAACTGGACAGCAACATGCAGAAGAATGAAATTAGACCACTTTCTTACACCATACACAAAAATAAACTCAAAATGGATGAAGGACCTGAATGTGAGATAGGAACCCATCAAAACCCTCGAGGAGAAAGTAGGAAACAACTTCCTTGACCTCAACTGCAGCAATTTCCTACTCGACACATCCCCAAAGGCAACGAATCAAGAACCATAATGTACTATTGGGACCTCATCAACATAAAATGCTTCTTCACTGCAAAGGAAACAATCAAGGAAACTAATAGGCAATTGATGGAATTGGAAAAGATCGTTGCAAATGACATATCTGATAAAAGGCTAGTATTCAAAATCTATAAGGAACTTACCAAACTCCACATGCAAAAAATGAATAATCCAGTGAAGAAATGGGCAGAAGACATGAACGGACACTTCTCCAAAGAGGACATCCAGATGGCCAACAGACACATGAAACGATGCTCAGCATCACTCATCATCAGGGAAACACAAATCAAAACCACACTGAGATACCACCGCATGCCAGTCAGTGTGATTAAAATGAACAAATCAAGAGACTATAGATGCTGGTGAGAATATGGGAAAATGTTGGTGGGGATATAAACTGGTGCAGCCGCTCTGGAAAACAGTATGGAGATTCCTCAAAATCTATCAATAGAACTCCACTATGACCCAGCAATAGCACTGCTAGGCATTTACCCAAGGGATATAGAAGTGCTGATGAATAGGGGCACATCTACCCCAATGTTCATAGTGGCACTTTCCACAATAGCCAAATCATGGAAAGAGCCTAAATGTCCATCAACTGATGAATTTATAAAGAAGATGTGATATATATATATATATATATATATATATATATATATATATATATATA
>NC_043717.1:60856679-60872004 GCF_006229205.1 Suricata suricatta | reverse complement strand
ATATATATATATATATATATATATATATATATATATATATATATATATATATACACAATGGAATACTACATGGCAATGACAAAGAATGAAACTTTGCCATTAGTAGCAACGTGGATGGACCTTGAGGGTGTCATGTTAAGTGAAGTAAGTCAGGCAAAGGAGGACAGACACCATATGTTTTCACTCATAAGTCATACAGGAGAAACTTAACAGAGGACCATAGGGAGCAGAAAGGGGGAGAAACAGGGAGAGGGAGGGAAGCAAATCATGAAAGACTTTTGAATACTGTATATAGATATATGTACATATATACTATGGAATTTCACTTAGCAATAAAAAATGAAATATTGTTATTTGCACCATCATGGATGGTGCTAGAGCGTATTATGCTACGTGAATGAAATCAGCCAGAGATGGAAAAATACCATATAGGTTTACTTATATGTGAGTTTTAAGAAATAAAACAGATGAACATAGGGGAAGATTTAAAAAAAAGTTGAAAAAATATAAACCATAGAGAACAAACTGAGGGTTGATGGACGAGATGTGGATGGGGGATGGGCTAAATGGGTTATGGGTCTTAAGGAGTGCAATTGTTGTTTTAAGCACTGGTTGTTGTATGTTAAGTGATAAATCACTGAATTCTACTCCTGAAAACATCATTTCACTATATGTTAACTAACTGGAATTTAAATAAAAGTTTGAAAAAAGAAAATAAACATAAATAATTATAGGGGACTGTACCATCCACTTACATCAATTGATACATCATCTAAGAAAATCACTAGGGAAACAGCATCTGTGAATGACACATTAGGCCACATGGACATAACAGATATATATACAGAACATTCCATTCCAAAACAACAGAATACACATTATTTACGAATGCACAAGAAACATTCTCCTGAATAGATGATGATATGTTAGGCTACAAAACAAGTCTCAATAAATTTAAGAAGTTGAAATCATACTGTACATATTTTCTAGGAACAAAAAATAAAAAAGTATAAATAAATCAGAAGAAAAAATTTGGAAAGGCATAAACATGTGGAGGCTAAACAACATGATATGAAACAGGGAATGAGTCAATGAAACAATCAGTGAATAAAAAAATACATGGAAACAAATTAAAATAAAAACACAATAGTCCAATATTTTGGGGATGCAATCTTTGGGATGCAGGAAAACAAGTTCTAAGAGAAAAATGTATAGTGATATAAGCCTACCCCATGAAACAAACAAAAAACTATAAATTTACAGCTAAAGGAACCAGAAAAAAAAAAGAACACACAAAGCCCAAATTTAGTAGAAGGAAGGAAATAATAGAGATCAGAGCTGAAGGCAAAAGCAGACCAAAAACATAATTGAAAAAATCAATAAAACCATAATCTTATTATTTGTAAAGGTAAACAAAATCGACAATCCTTTAGTGGGACTCGTCAAGAAGCAAAGAGAAGGAATCTAAATAAATAAAATCGGAAATAAGAAAGAAGTTACAACTGACCACATAGAAATACAATAATTTAAAAGAGATTACTACCAAAAATAATATGCAACAAATTTTGCAAAACAGGAGAATTGGATGAATTCCTAGACAAAAACAAGCTTCCATAACTGAATCTGGAAAAAAAATAGAAAATCTGAACAAGTCAATTACTAGTAACAAATTTAAATGAATTATTTTAAAACTGCCAACAAATAAAAACCTAGGTCCAGAGGGATTTACAGGTGAATTATACCCAATGTTTAAAGAGCAATTAACGCTTATCCTTCCAAAATATTCCAAAACAATTGAAAAGAAAGGAAATTCTACAAGGCCAAAATTATGCTGATATGAAAACCAAAGACACTATGGGGGCACCTGGGTGGGTCAGTCAGTTAATCATATAACTCTTGATTTTGTCTTAGGTCGAGATCTCACAGTCATGAGTTCAAGCCCTACATTGGGCTCTGTGCTGATGGTGTAGAGCCTGCTTGGGATTCTCTATCTTCCCCTCTCTCTGCTTCTTCCCCACTTGTGCGCTCTCGCTCTCGCTCTCTCTCTCTCTCTCTCTCTCTCTCTCTCCAAATAAATAAAGATTTTAAAAAATAGCGTCACTTTCAACAATAGCCAAATCATGGAAAGAGCCTAAATGTCCATCACCTGACGAATGGATCAAGAAGATGTGGTATATATATATATACAATGGAGTATTACATGGCAATGAGGAAGAATGAAATCTGGCCTTTTGTAGCAAAATGGATGGACCTTGAGGTAGTCATGCTAAGCGAAATAAGTCAGGCAGAAAAGGAAAGATACCATATATTTTCACTCATAGGTCTATCAGGAAAAACCTAATAGGGGACCATGGGAATGGGAAAGGGGGGGAAAGAGTTGGGGAGAGGGCGTGAGGCAAATTATGAGAGACTTTTGAATGCTGAGAACAAACTGAAGGCTAAGGAGGGAGGGGGAAAGGGGAAGGGGGTGATTGTCATGGGGGGGCACTTGCAAGGAAGAGCACTGGGTGCTATATGAAAACCAACTTGGTAATCAACTATTTAAATAAAAAATAACAAATAAACTAAAAAAAAACCCCAAATATTAAAATAAAGACCAAAGGCACTACAAATAAAACAAAACTATAGGCCATTATCCCTGATAAACATAGATGCAGAAATCTTCAACAAAATATTAGTCAATCATATTCAACAATAAGTTCAAAGAATCATATACAACTATCAAGTGGGATTTATTCTGGGAATGCAAAAATTGCTTAATATTCACAAATCAATCAATGTGACCTGTACATTAAAAAATGAAAGGTAGAAAATATATATGATCATCTCAATAGATGCTGAAAAAGCATTTGAAAAAAATCTAAAATTTGCTCATTACAAAAGGTCTTAACAAAGCAAGATGAGAAGGAACATACAATAACATAATAAAGGTCATATATAAAAAACCCACAGCTAACAACATATCCAGTGGTGAAAAATTGAGAACTTTCCCACTAAGATCAGGAAAAAGGCAAGTATGTCCACTGTTGTCACTTTTATTCAATATATTACTGAAACTCTTAGTGACAGCAATCAGATAATAAACAAAAAGAAACTTCCATATTGGTAAACAGCAAGTTAAACTGTCAGTCTTTGCAGATGCAGATAATATGATAGAATACATAAAATATCCTAAAGACTTCACCAAAAAACTACTAGTAGTAATAAAAGAGTGTAGTAAAGTTGCAGGATACAAAATTAATACACAGAAATTGGTAGTATTTCTGTACACTATTAATAAAGCAGTATAAAGAGAAATTAAGAAAACAATCTCAGTTAAACTTGCACTAAAAAGAATAAAATTTCAAAGAACAAATTTAAACAAGGACGTTAAAGACCTCTACTCCAAAACGTATGAAACACTGATGAAGGAAACTAAAAACAACACAAGGAAATGGAAAGATATTCCCTACGTATAAATTGGAAAAATTAATATTGTTGAAATGTCCATACCACAAAAAGTAATCTACAAGGTAATGCCCTTTTCAAAAGACCAATACCATATTTCGCAGAACTATAACAAATAATTCTAAAATTTGTATGGAATCACAAAAGACCTAAAAAAGCCACTACAATATTGAGGAAAAAAAACAAAGTTTGAAATATCACAACTCCAGACTTGAAGATAAACTACAAAAATGTAATCATCAAAACAGTATAGTACTGGCATAAAAATAGATAAATAAATAGAACTCAATAGAAAACGCAGAAATGAACCCACAACTATATAGGTCGATTACTCTTCAACAAAGGAGGGAAGATTTTCCAACGGGAAAAAGTCTATTCAAAAACAGTGCTGCGAACATTGGAAAGAAAGCTAAAGAATGAAATTGGACCACTTTCATACACTGTACACAAACATAAACTCAAAATGGATAAAAGACCTAAACACGAGAACAGTAGACCATCAAAATCCTAGCGGAGTGTTGGAAGCCATCCTCTGAACTAAGTTAAAGAAAAGAAAAAACTCCTTGTGAGGTAAGGCAGGTTTGCAAGGCAGGGGCTTCCCACCATCAGATAGCAACTGATGTCTACCCGACTCATATCAGGAGTGACTTGTCTCCTTATTCTGGCCCTGAAATGCTGATTGCACCTTCCCCATATGATAAGCATCTAAGTCACCTATACCAATCACTATTGTTAAGGATTATGCATGAGTCTCCTGTCAATCTATGTTCTGGGAAATTTTTACATACCAATGAATTTTCATCAGCAATCATTGTCTAAGGCAATTGCCACTTCTGTTCTGTACCTCATACATGTTTTCAATAAATAAATCTGACTCTCTGGTCAGTGCATAGATACCTGCCTAAGGAGCAGAGATGCCTGCCTGGTGATCAGAAAGAAACCAAAGCTCTCTCAGTCCCTTTCACTGACACCGTCCATCCTTTAGGGAGCCCTGAACCTGCTGGAGCTGGACTCAGGCCAGTAGCGCACAAACAGGGACCTGAAGGTCAGCCCTATCCATTTCCCCTTCGAGGTTTTAGGATGGTTAGGATTTCACCAAAGGGTGCTGCAGACCCCCCTGTAGAGATAGGCAAGTTTAGAGTGGTGAGTAGTTTAGAACATGAGAATCTATGGGCCATAAGGAGTCTAAAGAAAGAAGACTTTTTATAGACGTTATTCATAACCTGTGTTTGAAGAAGGGAGTCAAGGTATTGCTTCAGCAAGTTATGCGTTTTTTACGTTTTGTACAAAAGAGATGTCCATGGTTCCCAGAGGAAGGAACTATTAATGTAGAGACTTGGAATAAGGTAGGAGATGAGATCAAGCAATATTTTAAGCTTAAGGGGCCACAAAAATTTCCCATCGATGCCTTTTCACTATGTAACTTCATATGGGAAGCTTTGGACTCCCAGTTAGAGATAGGTAAACTGGCTAAAACTGAGAAAGATTTAACTTTCCCTGTCCCTTCCAAAAATAATATTCCTAACAACATAGAAAAAAAAAGAGATTGGATAGAGGGCCTCCCCCAAAAGGATAAGGGCAATTAGGAAACAACAGCTGATGACTATAGCAAGGAAAATTGGGCTTTTCCCATACAAGCTAAAGAAACTTCACTTAAACAAATAGATAAATTCAAGGAGCTTCCCTCCAGACCGCCTCCTCTTCCTCTGTTATCCAATTTAAATAGATTACAGGCTGCCATTAGAGAGGCTGGACAAGATTGTGATGCTGATTTTGTTCAGTGTTTCCTGCTAGTCTTTGAAGGGTAATTTGATGATGATATCTCATGGGAGCTGTTTCCTTAAAAGACTTTAAAGGAGCTAAAAACTGCTTGCAGTGAATATGAGCCTCTGGCTACTTATACCATCACATTGCTCAATGCCCTAACATCACGCTGGTGACCCCTTATGACTGGGCACAGGTAGCCAAGGCCTGTTTTCCAGGAGGAAATTACTTATGGAGGGAAGAATATGAAGATCTAGCTAAGAGGCAAGTGGCAACTGAGGGAGATGAGAACAAACAATGTTATGCTTCTCAGGGGCCCCAAAGTTGCCTGTTGAGGCCATTTCCTTGTGGAATTCTATAAAAGAAGCTTTAAAAAGCTTTAAATTCCAGTCAGAGACACTTCTGGAGTTATTTTTAAGCCCCCATTCCTCAAAAATGAGACTAAATTGGACTCCAGGGCTGTCCCGAATTCGTCTACAATGGAAGCTTCAAATCTGACCTCTAACAATTTGGCATTCCCCATTCAAACATTTGGGACTTTCCCTCGGCCTCTGGATCTTTCCCTTTAACTGAGCTGCTTACCCCCATGACATTTCCAAAAGGGGTCTGCCTTCGGGCTGCCATTGGGGTAGCAGAAAAAGAAGGAGATACTGAATTAGCTAAAGCCCTACAAACAACAGTGCCTACTGAGGAAGATTTAACTTTCCCTGTCCCTTCTAATGATAATATTCCTCACAACATAAAAGAAAAAGGAAAGGATAGGTGGCTTGCCCCAAAGGATAGGGACAATTTGAAAATAACAGCTGGTAACAACAGCCAGAAAATTTGGGCCTTCAGCATCCAGGCTAGAGAAACTGCACGTAAAAAATAGAAAGGAAACCACCCTGGGGGAATTCCCAGTCTTCTCTGGCCTGATGTGGGCTCCATATTTCCAGTTTCTTGAAAGAAACATGGCTTCTACTCCTCTAAGATTGTAAATCATATTTTACTTCAATGCCTCCTGCTGTCACCTTGCCTCTTCTGCCTTCCCTCTCCCTCCCTCCGCCCACCCTCAAGGTCAAAGAAGTCAATTTATCATCTGAATTCTGAATGCACATGTGCTTTTGTCTAGGGGATTAAGTGGAAGGCTGAATGCAGCACTACTTCCCACTACAGAGCTGCACTGAGAGGTCAGTCAGGCCTTCCAGTATACCTGCAAACCTGTTTTGTGGCCACTTCTGTACCTGATTTGTCTTGTTATTGTCATTATTTTTAGTCTCATCTGTAGAAAGTCTATGGGAGGGAATGTAATAACTTCTGGTGTGTATGAGAGTCTGAATGTGTGGCTTGGTCTGGCTTGCCTGCCAAGTTTGATTCTGTGGCTCCATGGGTAGGCACCCATAAGGTCCCCAAAAGCCTATGGCGTCTAAGTAGGTCTGTCTGTGATTCTGTGGTGAACAGCATACAGTCTATGGTATCATCAGAATAATTTCTGAGCGTAAGTCACAAAGCTGAGACCACTACAGCTAAGCATCACCTAAGTTCCTTCGGGACACGGCCAGATGGGCATCTGACTAGCCTCCTCATTAGAGGGGGCACCCCTACACCTTTGTCTTTGCAACACTGCCTCACGGGAAAATTATGGGGTTGAGACTGCAGAGTAAAGGACCTTATTGGGCTGGCTGAGATAAAATCAGACTGAAGGGGATGCTAACTCTATCCCTCTGCCTAGTAGATGTGAGGACTTCTCCCTCATTCATTTCCCAGGTTAACGGCTGTAACTGGAGCCGATGGTGGTTGGTCCATGTCAGGGCGGACACTTTAAGGAATGCTCCCAAGCCACGGCAGAAACTCCTTTTGTTTCAGGGAAATTCCTTGTCTTCTTCAGACTGACATGGACTGCCAAATTCTACTGGTTAAAACAAAACGAAAGAAACCTAAAGTCTGCTCCTCTGTCTGAGCTGACAAAATTTAAAACTGGGAATTCTCTTTCTCTGCCTTCTGATGGCGCCTCTCCTCTTTTGCCCTCCCTTCCCTCACTCCTTTTCTGCACCACCTTGTGGGCAAGTGGCTGCTTGCAAAACTGACTCCTCAAGGCCTCAGGCAACATCAGATCGTCCTCCTGCCCTAGGTGTTCTAGCAAAGATGACAGAAGTCAGATTTCCCTGCCAATTTTCAAAGTCAAAATTAACTATGGGAAACAAAGTGTTTTATGTGGACTCAAGTAAAACTTATTCAGTGTTTAAATGAATTTAAGTTTGTTGGTTTAAGATAAAAATATTAATCAACATTAAAAAAAAGAGAGAAAGAGAGAGAAACAAACTTGTATTCTACCTAGATTTTCTAAAGGTCAAGTAAGTTCCTGTTATCTCAGTTCCAAATTATTAACAACAAAAAAAAGAATGACTTAGAGTGCAGCCCGGCCTCACAAGATGCTGTGCGCAACCAGCCTGCAGGGCGATACATAGCTGAAGGGAAGAAGAGACACTGAAAGGAGAACTCAGTCTGTGGCGCGACGGAGAGACAAACTTTCCATTTATACCAGCTGGGCGCAGGGAGAGACATCCAACCCCCTCAGCTGACTTGATCACCCGTGGGCCCGGAAGGCTGCTGACCTCAGGTGGAGCCAGGGAAAGGCTGGCTCTCCAATTCCCATGCGCAGTCCTGGCCAGAAAGCCGTCCAGCTGCCGGAGGTTATTTAAACAGTGGTGGAAACATTAAAGTGCGAGGACTAGGATTTGGAGGCCAGGCAGAGTTAGAAAACCTAAACAATTTGACTCGTCAATGGCAAGGGGAGGTTGGACTCAAGAGTGGCTGGTAATGCCTGGTTTGAGAGGCACTTGCAGCGCAGCCAGTCTTCTCCCTGCCTCCACGAAGGCGGGGCACCAAAGACCAGCCCCTGAGACCCGACCTACCTACATCAAACCATGCCCAACCGCGATGGAGAGCTGAAATCTTCTTTTCATGCTATTTTTCCTTTTTTTTTTCAATTTTTTCCTAATTATTTTTAATTTTTAATTTTTATAATTTTCCCCTGTTTTCTCTTTTCTATTTTCCTATTTTCTCCTTTTCTCCCTTTTCTCACTGTTGTCTGGAAAAGACCAACATTTAAGAACTGCTGTGATTAGATCAACCCTTACCATCCAGATATTTTTCCCTAATCTCATTCTTATCTCTCCCCTCCACAGTTTTAAGGCTCTCAGACTGTCCATCTTTGGCTGTCTCTGTGCCCCCAGATTTATTTTTTTCTTCTCCTTTCTTGTACTCTCTTTTTCTTCCTGCTCCTTTTTTCCCCTTTCCCATTGAGTTTGCATGTTTACCTGATCTGTCAGTGCATTTGTTGCGCCTGTTCCCTGTGTGTTTGTCTGTCTGTTTTCCTTTTCAGGGCTATTTCAAGAAACAAGCCAAAGCACACATAGTGGAAAGTCTCAAATATCACTGAGTAGGAAATATATTAACTACAGACACAACAAGAGAAACTGAGAGACACCATTTATTAATATCTCCAGAAACTAAAGACCCTGGGAAGTCAAAGAGCCTCCTTTAATAGAGCCATACTAATAGGCTCACAGTGCCAAAAGAGCTTTTAAAACTGACAGGAGACAGAAAGCTAGCCAAAATGACGAAATGAAAGAATTCTCCTCTAAAGAAATTCCAAGAAGAAATCACAGTGACAGAACTGCTCAAAATAGACACAAGCAACATAACTGAACAAGAATTAAGAAGTATTATCATAAAATTAATCGCTGGCATTGAAAAAAGCATAGAAGCTGTCAGAGAAGATATTGATACAAAGACTAGGAACCTTCAAAATAGCTGTGACTAGTTTAAAAAGGCTATAAATGAGGTGAATAATAAAATGGAGACTGCCAGTGCACGGATTGAAGAAGCAGAGAGGAGAATAGGTGAATTAGAAGACACAGTTATAGCAAAAGAGAAAGCCAAAAAAAAGAGAGAAATTTATACAGGAGCACGAAAGGAGAATTCAAGGGGGCGCCTGGGTGGCTCAGTCGGTTAAGCCTCCGACTTCAGCTCAGGTCAGATCTCACGTTCGTGAGTTCAAGCCCCGCGTCAGGCTCTGTGCTGACAGCTAGCTCAGAGCCTGGAGCCTGCTTCCATTTCTGTGTCTCCTATCTCTGCCCCTCCCCCTTTCATGCTCTGTCTCTGTCTGTATCAAAAATAAATAAAACATTAAAATTTTTTTTTAAAAAAATAGAAAAAAAAGGAGAATTCAAGACCTGAGTGATACAATCAAATGGAACAATATCTGGATCACAGGAGTTCCTGAAGAGGAAGAAAGAGGAAAAGGCCCTGAACGGGTATTGGATCAAATTATAAATGAAAATGTTTCCAATCTGGGGAAAGAGAAAGACATTGAAATTCAAGAGGCATACCAAACTCTCCTAAAACGTAACATAATCCAACCTTCAACACGACATATCATAGTGAAACTGGCAAAATATAAAGATAAAGAGAGACTTCTGAAAGCAGCTAGGAATAAAAGGGCCCTAACATACAAAGGGAAACCTATGAGAATGGTTACAAACCTATCTACTGAAACGTGGCAGGCCAGAAAAAAATGGCAGGACATCTTCAATGTGATGAACAGGAAAAATAGGCAACCAGGAATCCTTTATCCAGTGAGCCTGTCATTCAAGATATGAGGAGAAGATAAATGTGTTCCCAAATAAACAAAAATTGAGAGAATTCATCACCACCAAACCAGCCCCACAAGAAATCCAAGGAGGGACTCTATTAGAGAAATGTAGCAAGGAATAAAAGACACCAGAGACCTCAATACGAACATGAACTCTACAGAGAACACAATGAATATAAACACATATTTATCAATAATAACACTGAATGCAAATGGACTGAAAGCTCCGATCAAATGACACAGAGTAGCAGAATGGATCAAAAACCAAAATCCATCTATTTGCTGTCTACAAAAGACTCACCTTAGACCTGAAGACCCCTTCAATTGAAATTAAGGGAATGCAGAAATATCTACTATGCGACTGGACACCAAAAGAAAGCCAGAGTAGCCATACATATATCAGACAAACTGGACTTCAAATAAAGGCAGTAACATAAGATGAAGAAGGACATTATATAATAATTACAGGGTCTCTACCTCAGGAAGAACAAACAATTATAAACATCTATGCACCAGATTCGGGAGCCCCAAATACATAAAACAACTAATTACAAACAGAAGCAATGTCATTGATAAGAATGTGCTAATTGCAGGAGACGTTAATACTCCACTTACAACAATGGATAGGTCACCCAGACAGAAAATTACTAAAGAAACAGTGAAGCTGAATGGCACACTGGAACTGATGGAATTAATACATATATTTACAACTCTGCATCCTGAAGCTAGGGAATTCACTTTCTTCTCAAGTGCACATGGCACATTCTCCAAGATTGATCACATACTGGGGCATAAAACAGCCCTCCATAAATATGAAAGAATTGAGATAATACCATGCACACTTTCAGATCACAGTGCTATGAAACTTGAAATCAACCACAGAAAGAAGTCTGGAAAACATCCAAAAGTGTGGAGGTTAAAAACTACCATACTGAAAAAATGACTGGGCAAACCAGGCAATTAGGGAGGAAATTAAAAAGTATATGGAAACAAATGAAATAGAAAATACAACAATGCAAACTCTCTGGGATGCAGCAAAGGTAGTCCTAAGAGGAAAGAATATTGAAATCCAGGCCTATTTCAACAAAATATAAGAAGCACAATCTCAAAGTCTAACATATCACCTAACGAAACCAGAAAAGGAGCAGCAAGCCCACCTCAAACCGAGCAGAAGAAGAGAAATAATAAAGACCAGGGAAGAAATAAACAATATAGAATCCAAAAAAGCAGCTGAGACTATCAATGAAACCAAGGGTTGGTGTTTTGAAAAAGTAAACAAAATTGATAAACCTCTAGCAAGGCTCCTCAGAAAGAAAACAGAGAATACCCAGATAGACAAACTCTTGAATGAAAATGGAACTATTACAACCTATCCCTCAGAAATACAAGCAATCATCAGAGATTAGTATGACAAATTATATGCCAACAAACTGGACAATCTAGAAGAAAGGAACAAACTCCTAAACACACATGCACTACCAAAATTCAAACAAGAAGAGATAGAAAATCTGAACAGACCCATATCCAGGGAAGAAATCTAATCAGTCATCAAAAATATCCCAACGAATAAAACCCCAGGGCCAGATGGATTTTCAAAGGAGTTCTACCAAATATTTAAAGCAGAGTTAACAGCCATCCTCCTCAAGTTATTCCAAAAAAAATAATAGAAATGGAAGGAAGACTTCTGGACTCACTGTATGGAGCAAACATCACCTTGATCCCTAAATCAGACAGGGACCCAACAAAAAAAGAGAACTACAGGCCAATATCCTTAATGAATACAGATGCAAAAATATTCAGTAAGATACGAGCAAATCAAATTCAGCAGCACATAAAAGAATTATCCACCATGATCAAGTGGGATTCATTCCTGGGTTACAGGGATGGTTCAATATTCACAAAGCTATCAATGTGATGCAGCACATTAACATTAGAAAAGATAAAAACCATATGATCCTATCAATAGATGCAGAAAAAGTATTTGACAAAATACAACATCCCTTCTTATAAAACCCTTGTATAAGTCGGGATACAAGGAATTTACTTAAACATTATTAAAGCAATTTATGAAAAGCCCACAGCTAATTCATCCTCAATGAGGAAAAACTGAGAGCTTTCCCCCTGAAATCAAGAACATGACAGGGATGTACACTCTCACAACTGTTGTTTAACATAGTGCCAGAAGTTGTAGCATCAGCAATCAGACAACAAAAGGAAATAAGAGGCAACAGAATTGACAAAGATGAAATCAAACTTTCCCTTTTCGCATATGACATAATACTCTACATGGAAACCTGATCAACTCCACCAGAAGACATCGTGAACTGATCTATGAATTCAGCAAAGTCGCAGGGTACAAAATCAACATACAGAAATCGGTTGTGTTTTTATACACCAAAAATGAAACAAGAGAAAGAGAAATTGGGAAACTGATCCCTTTCATGATTCCATGAGACCATGAAATACCTAGGAATAAACCTAACCAAAGATGTAAGGGACTGTATGATGAAAACTATAGAAAGCTTATGAAAGAAATTGAAGAAGACACAAAGAAATGGAAAAACATTCCATATTCATGGATTGGAAGAATAAACATTGTTAAAATTTCATTATTACCCAAAGAAATCTACACATTCAATGCAATCCCCATCAAAGTTGCACCAGCATTCTTCTCAAAGCTAGAGCAAATTATCCTAAAAAACGTATGGAACCAGAAAAAACCTGAATAGCCAAAGTAATATTGAAGAAGAAAACCAAAATGGGAGGTATCACAATCCCACACTTTAGCCTTTACTACAAACCTGTCATTATCATGACAGTGTGGTTCTGGGACAAGAACAGTCACATAGACCAATGGAATAGAATAGAGAGCCCAGACTTGTGGGGAAGAGCACTGGGTGTTGTGTGGAAACTAATTTGAAAATAAACTACTTAAAAAAAAAAAAGAATAGGGAGCCCAGGACTTGACCCCCAAGTGTATGGCCAATTAATCTTTGACAAAGCAGGAAACAGTATCTAATGGAATTAGGCAGCCTCTTTAGCAGATGGTGCTGGGAGAGCTGGACAGCAACATGTAGAAGAATGAAACTAGACCACTTTCTTACACCATTTACCAAAATATACTCAAAATGGATTAAACATCTGAATGTCAGACAGGAAACTATCAAAATCCTAGATGGCAAAGGATTCAAGAACAAAAATGAACTATTGGGACCTCATCAAGATAGAAAGCTTCTGAATTGCAAATGGAACATCCAAAAAAAAGTAATAGGCAATTGATCGATTGGGAAAAGATAGTGGCAAATGGCACATCTGATAAAGGGCTAGTATCCAAAATCTACATGGAACTCATCAAACTCCATACCCGAGAAACAAATAATCCAGTGAAGAAATGGGCAGAAGATTTGAATAGACACTTCTCTGCAGGGGACCATCCCACGCACCACTGTATAAGGGTCTCTGAGTAGGGGATTGGTGTCGGCACAATATCTATCAGAAAGAACACAGATACAGTGAATGGTGGTAAAACCACACTTTACTGAGTTGCTTAGTGACTTATATACCTTAGGTGATTACATTACTTGTTTAATGATTACATTGTTTTTTGAGGTTTTCGGTAAGAATCACATGCTCCAGAAAAGATCATTATTTTCGTGGAAGAGAGAACAGAGAATCAAAAACAAAAACATAATTCATTACAGAAGTTCAAAAACAGGAACAAAATACATTAATGAGGATCTTGTTTTATGTATATAGTATAATATTAACCAAAGCTTAAGAACAGGCCATTTTTCTTTAGGAGTTTAAACAATAATCTGTGGGTAAGGTGCCCCTCACCAGGGAGGGAGTTTCAATCAGAAAATCTTCCCATATACCAAAACTACAATCAACAGGGAGTATGAGTAATAGAAAAACCAGCTCCAGTTTCTGATCCATTCTGATCAAGAGGTCAGGCACACATTCTTTAGAACAAAGGAAAGCAGGGCCCAACAAGCCATACAGCACTGCTCCCCAATCTCCCAGGACATGTGTTGTTCAATCCTGATCCTCAAATGGTGGGGCCATATTGTTGTCCAGGGTCACGCTTTGCTAGATAACTCTAGGGACTTTGTGATTGCATACGTTCCCCCTGGAGGCTTTGCCATCACAGTTGGATCTCCTCAGCAGGCTTTTTGGCGGAATGGGCCCCTACACTTCTCCAAAGAGGATATCCAGATGGCCAACAGGCACATGAAAAAATGCTCAAAACCACATTGAGAGATCACCTCACACCAGTCAGAGTTGCTAAAATGAACAAATCAAGAGACAGTAGATGCTGGTGGGGATGTGGAGAAACGGACACCCTCCTACACTGTTGGAGGGAATGTAATGTAAACTTATACAGTCGCTCTGGAAAACAGTGTGGAGGTTCCTCAAAAAACTATCAGTAGAACCCCCTATGACCCAGCAATAGCACTGTTGGGGATCTACCCAGGGGATACAGAAGTACTGATGCATAGGGGCACATGTACCCCAATATTCATAGCAGCATTTTCATCAATAGCCAAGTCATGGACAGAGCCTAAATGTCCATAAACTGATGAATATTTCAAGAAGATATGGTATATATATATATATGTATATATATATATATATATATATATACATATATATAATATATATACGCCCACACAATGGAATACCAAATGGCAATGAGAAAAAAATGAAATCTGGCCATTTGTAGCAAAATGGATGGACCTAGAGGGAGTCATGCTAAGTGAAATAAGTCAGGCAGAAAAGGATAGATACCATATGTTGTCACTCATAGGTCTAACAGGAGAAAACTAATAGGAGATCATGGAATGGGAATGGGGGGGAAGGATTGGGGAGAGGAAGTGAGGCAAATCATGAGAGACTTTTGAATTCTGAGCACAAACTAAGGGCTGAATTGGGAGGGAGGCAGGGGAAGGGGGGTGATGGTCATAAAGGGGGGCAGTTTTGGGGAAGAGCACTGGGTCTCATATGGAAACCAACTTGGTAATAAACTATAAAATTTTAAAAAGGGAAAGAAAAGTTGTATAATGTTCATAAAGGGAAATCTTTGTAATAAAATTTTGTGTGTGCTTAGGATAGACTAATGTTGAGATGAATGTAAATTTTTTAAAAAAGTACACTGGTATAAGGTTGAAACTCTGCTTTTCTTTCTGTTCAAAAGAGAAAGTTTTCTTTGATTGTTGACCTGCTCTTTTTTTCTTCCATAATATTTTATTGTCAAATTGTTTTCCATACAACACCCAGTACTCTTCCCCTCAAGTGCCCTCCACCATCACCACCACCTGTCTTCCCCCCTCCCCCCTCCCCCCCAACCCTCAGTTCATTCTCAGCATTCAATAGTCTCTCAAGTTCTGCATCCCTCTCTCTCCCCAACTCTCTCTCCCTCCTCCGTTCCCCCTGGTTCTCCATTAGGTCTCTCTTGTTTTCCTGCTAGACCTATGAGTG
>NC_043717.1:60768121-60856579 GCF_006229205.1 Suricata suricatta | reverse complement strand
AGTAAAATTTAAAGGAATTAAGTAAAGAAAAAGGAAAAAAAGGGTAATAATGACAAAGAAATAAGTACGAAACTAGTGAAGAAAGAAAAATTTTTGTTATATATTAAAAAAACAAACAACCAAAACAAAGCAAAACAAAAAGAAACAAACAAAAAACCCCCGAAGAAATAAAAAAGAAAAAAAAGCAAGCAGCAGCTCCCTCTGGTGGATAGGCTTGGTTTGATGGGGTAAGTCTTGGAGTCTGCTCTTAGAGGCTCCGCCCCTGCCTGAGGGGAAATGAGCAGCAGGAGGTGAAGTGCGCACCTTCAGAGACTCAACTTCGGAGTTCCCACCCCCAGTCCGGATCACGATTGCAATGGGGGAAAGGAAAGAAACAAAAAGCAAAAAACCGAGTCTCTCTTAGTTTTGGATAGCTTTGCTCAAGATGCTGTGCGCTGCTGGAAATGTGCTGGGAGCTCCCACATTCTAAGCGCGCGCGCCCGGGCCTCCACCCGCCACCGACTCTTTGTTGAGGGTCCCGTCGGTGTGTGCCTTATTTCTTCCCTGTGGGGACCTGGAATTCGCGCAGTCCGTGCAGGGAGCGGGGTGTGCCGTGGAAATGCGGTCCGTGGTCCGTTCCCAAAACCAAGTTCAAATTGCTGGCGCCTGGCACAGTCGCCGCTCAGGCCGCTTCCTGCCACGCCGCGCGCATCTCCAGAGTAGCTGCATCTCACAGCCACAGACGCCTCTGATTCCCCGCCGAGATGGCTTAGGGCTGGGGGCTATTCCTTCTCTCGCGCCACCCCGGTTCGGGATTCCAGCTGCCCAGCAGTTATCTATGGAGTGGGTTTCTGTCTCCAAGCGCAGCTAAGCATTCTATACCTCTTCCCCAGAGACAGTTCTATGAGTGCGTTCTGACTCTGTCTCTTCCCTTTGTCTCCCAGGTGCTCCGCACTTGCGCCACGTTGGGCTGGGGATCTTACCACCCCTGCCCGTCCGGGCTGGCATGTCCTCGGATCTCCCCCATTCGCCCCCACTCACTCAGGAATCCTTGAGGTTCTATTCCTTCTGGAGTTCGTATTTTCTCCTTCCGCTCTCTCAGTTGAATGTAATATCCTTCTCAGTTCGAAAAACAGTGCAGAGGGAGTTTACAGAGTTCCCTTTCTCTCCGCCATCTTGGCTTCACCCCTCACACCCCCTTTTTAAAAAATACAATCTACTGGCAAATTGGTTTCTATACAACACCCAGAGGTCATCCCAACATGTGCCCTCTTCAATGCCCATCACCCACTTTCCCCTCTCTCCCACCCCCCCATCAAACATCAGTTTATTCTCAGTATTTAAGAATATCTTATGGTTTGCCTCCCTCCCTCTCTGTAAAATTTTTCCCCATCCCCCATGATCTCCTATAAGTGTCTCAAGATCCATGTATCAGTGTAAATATATGATATTTTTCTTTTTCTGAGTGACTTATTTCACTCAACAAAATACACTACATTTCCATCCACATTGCTGTATGGCCAGATTTCATTCTTTCTTATTGCCAAGTAGTATTCCATTGTATATGTAAACCACATCTACTTTATCCATTTATCAGTTGATGGATATTTAGGTTCTTTCTATTTATTGGTCAATGTTGAAAGTGCTGTTAAAGACATTGGAGCGTCCACACAGTTTTCTAGAGCTGCTACACCAGTTTGCATCCCCACCAACTGTGTAAGAGGGTTCCTGTTTCTATACATACTTGCCAGCGTCTATAGATTCCTGATTTGTTCATTTTAGACACTCTGACTGGAATTAGGTGGTATCTCAGCCTGATTTTGTGCCAACACCAAACTGTCTTGATGATGACAGCTTTATAGTAGAGGGTAACGTTGGGGATTGTCATGCCTCACGCTTTGGTTTTCTCATTCAATGTTACTTTGGCTATTTGGGGACTTTTTTGGTTACATAAAAATTTTAGGATTATTTGTATTAGCTTTGAGAAGAACGCTGATGCAATTTTTATTGGAGTTGCATTCAATGCGTAGATTGCTTTTGGTTGTGTAGACATATTAACAGTATTTATTCTTCCAATGCATGAGCATGAAATATTTTTCCATTTCTTTGTTTCTTCTTCAATTTCCTTCATAAGCTTTCTATAGTTTGCAGTGTATAGGTCTTTTACATCTTCGGTAGGTTTATTCTTAGGTGTTTTATGGGTTTTGGTGCAATTGTTAATGAGATCAGTTGCTTTATTTCTCTCTCTGTTACTTAAAATTGGTGAATAAAAATGCAACTCTGTACATTGAATTTAGACCCTGCAATTTTTCTGAATTTATGGATCAGTTCTAGCAGAGTTTTTGTGGAGTCTATCGGGTTTTCCATGCAGAGTATCATGTGTGCCTTGCCACTGGGGAAACACCTCCCTATGTTTCCCGATATGTAGTCCTCTCTGATTTTGTTCTGTGCCACAGAACCTCTGGTTTCTCCTGCTATAGGCTGCACCCCTGATCTACCACCAAACCCGGAGGTGGCTTCCCTCTCCTCAGGTTAGTGGACAAGGCAGCTGGCCCCAATCTGAATAAAGCTCTGGAGTTAGAGATGGGATCCCTTTATGAAAGCCCTGCAATTAGAGATGTGATCCTTCTCCATCCTGGTCAAGGTTTTACTCTTGTCCAGATACAGTCCTCTGGGGAAGAGGACTCTGCTCTTTCTCTTCCCTTTGTCTCTTTGCCAATGGTGATCCCTCCCCTATATGCCTACAGGGTCTGTTTTATCTCCCTCAGTTTGCAGTCACCCACTTATGACCTCTTATGTGGTCCCAGATTCTCCCTTGCAGACTCAGTCTATTTTCCTCCCAGACTCTTAGGGTTCAAAGTCCTCTAACTTCAGCCCTTCTTTGTTTGAGAGATGTGGGAAGTACAGATCCCCCTACTTTTCTTCACCATGTTGATTTAGTTCTCCCTTCCCTTTCTCCTCTCTCCTTTTCATTGTCTCCCCTCCAACTCTGAGTCTTAAAGAGAATTGCCTAAGAACATGCCATATGTGCATTTAATGTTTTGAAATTTGTGGATATAATTGGGCACCTAGTGGCTCAATCAGTTCAATATCTGAATTTTGATTTTGGCTCAGGTAATGACCTCATGGTTCATGAATTTGAGCCCCACATAAGGCTCTGTGCTGTTAGGATTCTGTATCCCTCTCTCTCTCTGGCCCTCCCCATCTCATGCTCTGTCTCTATTTCCTTCAAACATATATAAACATTAGAGTGCTCGCTTCAGCAGCACATATACAAAAATATATAAACATTAGAAAAATTAAAAAAAATTAAGGCTATAACATGACCTCTTTCAATAGTTACTGCAGAAAACTTTTACCAAAGACTTTGCCAGTTAATGGCATGAGTCACCATCTTCCCAAGGTCTGGTGTCAGTTTTGTAACCATCAAATAGCCAACTGTTGACTGAAGCTACATATTTCATATTTATATATTGCTAAAATCCCACCTTAAGAGAGTCCACATTTCTGGACTTTCCAGGAAAAGTTTCAAAGCCTAGTATTGTAATTAAAAAAAAAAGTATGTGGAGGAGCCAAGATGGCAGAGAGGAAGGGAGCTCTGTAAACTTCGTTCGCCCCATGTATCAAACTGAGAAGGACATTACTCTCATCAGCAAGAGTGGAAGGAGAAAATACAGACTCCAGAAAGAAGACAACCTCAGAGATACCTGAGTGAGTGAGTTTGAACTGGGGAGATTGGAAAACAGGCCAACCTGGGAGGGGCAGGGGATATGGGAGCTCCAGCCCAACACAGGGAAAGTGCATGGAGCCCCTGAGAGACCAAGGGAAGAGAAAGAGAAACTGAATATGCTGATAGTACTGTTTCTAGAGAAGAGATAAAGAATGTTTAACCTGGCATGGAGAGAAAAACTCTCACTCCATATATAACTGCTGGGCAGCGCGAATCCCGAATCCGGGTGGCACAAAGAAAAAACAGCCCCCACCTCTGTGCAATCCCAGCAGGGAGTTGGCAGCAGGGGAGGTGACTGCAGCGGGGGCACACACTGCTTCTGAGGCTGAGGGAGCACACACCTCATTTCTGGCAGTGCACCCCACCTCAGGCAGCGGCATAGCGAATCCTGGACTTCACCAAGAGAAACTGTTCCTTCCCGCTATGAGATCCTGGCTAAGAAGTCGACTGCCAAAGTGAATACAACTCATCTGTGGTAGCATAAAAGTGCATGGCTTGGATTTTGAAGCGAGGCGGTCCTGGAAGATACAGCTTGGCTCAGCCAAGCCACAAGGACATAGAACCCATAAGAGTGGCTTGCAGTGCTCAGGTCCAGCAGAACTTGGGGCGCTGCCATCCTACTCTCTGCAACCACTATGGCGGGGCCTCCAAAAGCAGCCTGCGAGAACTACCTATACCAAACCACGCCTATCCGCTAGGGGGAGCTGTTGCTTTTTTATACTTATTTGTTATTATTATTACTTTTTTTAATTTAAAAAAATTTTTTTAATTTTTACTCTTTATTTTTCTTTTTCCTTTCTCCCTCTTTTTTTTCTCTCTTGCCATACAGATATATTCTCCCTTATCTCATCCTTATCTCTCCTCTTGACTGGTTATACATTTGTAGACTGTCCATTGTGCTTTGTTGTCTGTGCCCCCCTTTATATTTTCTGCTCTTCTATTCTTCTCTTCCCTCTCCCTTCATTTTCTTTTCTTCCTCTCCCCCTTTTCATTTGCTTGTTTGTTTGATTTCTCTGTGTTTTTCTGTGCTTCTGTTCCCAGCGTGTTTGTCTGTTTTCCTTTTCAGGGCTACTGCAAGACACAAATCAAAGTATGCATGACAGAGAGTCCCATATATTGCTGACTAGAGAAATAAAATAATCAAAGACAGAAAAAGAGAAACTGAGAGACAACATTAAAAGAACATTTCCTTAAAGATAGGCCCTGGACAGTCAAAAATCCTCCTTTAACAGAGCAATGTTAACAGGTGAACAGTGCACAACGAGCTTTTAAAACTGACAGGAGACAGAAAACTTGCCAAAATGACAAAACGAAAGAACTCTCCCCTGAAGAAACTCCAGGAAGAAGTCACAGCCACAGAAATGCTCAAAACAGATCTAAACATCATAACTCACAAGAATTTAGAACAATTGTATGAAAATTAATCACTGGGCTTGAAAAAAGAATCAGAGAAGCTACTGATACAATGACTAGGGACTTTCAAGATAGGTGTCACGAGTTAAAAAAGACTATAAATTAGGTGAATAATAAAATGGAGGTGGCCACCACATGGATTGAAGAGGCAGAGAGAAGAAGAAGTGAATTAGAAGACACAGTTAGAGCAAAAGAGGAAGCCGAGAAAAAAAGAGAGAAATTGATCCAGGAGCAGCAGAGGAGAATTCGAGATCTGAATGATACAATCAAACGGAACAACATCCCTACTATCGGAATTCCTGAAGAAGAAGACAGAGAGAGGTGTCCTGAAGGGGTACAAACCAAATTATAACTGAGAATTTCCCAAATCTGGGAAAAGAAATAGACATTCAAATTTAAGAGGCACAAAGAGCTCCTTTAAGATGAAAATTAAATTGACCTTCAGCACAACATATCATAGTGAAATTGGCAACATATAAAGATAAAGAGCGAATTCTGAAAGCAGCTAGAGAAAAAAGGGCTCCAACATACAAAGGGAAACCTATCAGAGTGGTTACAGACCTATCTATTGAAACTTGGCAGGCCAGGAAATCTTCAATGTGATGAACAGAAAAAACACGCAGCCAAGACTCCTTTATCCAGCAAGCTTATCATTCAAAACAGAAAGAGAGAAAAAGGTGTTCCCAAATAAACAAATTTGAGAGTATTCATGATCACCAAACCAGCCCTCCAAGAAATCCTAAGAGGGACTCTATGAGGGAAAATTGCAAAGAATTCAAGGTACCAGAGACACCACTAAAAACATGAACTCTATGGAGAACACAATGAATATAAACCCACATTTTTCAATACTAACACTAAATGTAAATGGACTGAATGCTCCAACCAAACAACGCAGGGTAGTAGAACAGATAAAAAAAAAAACAACACACCAAAATCCATCTATTAACGGTTTACAAGAAACTCATCTTAGACCTGAAGACACCTTCAGAATGAAAGTAAAGGGATGGAGAAATATCTATCATGCGAATGGAAATGAAACGAAAGCCAGAGTAGCCATACTTATATCAGACAAACTAGACTTTATAGTAAAGGCTGTAACAAAAGATGAAGAAGGACATTATATAATAATTACAGGGTCTCTCCATCAGGAAAAGCTAATAATTATAAACATCTATGTGCTAAATTTGGGAGCGTCCAAATACTTAAAACAATCACAGACAGAAATAATCTTATTGATAAGAATGTGCTAATTGCAGGGGACTTTAATACTTCACTGACAGCAATGGATAGATCAACTGGACAGAAAATCATAAAGAAACAATGGACCTGAATGACACATTGGAACAGATGGAATTGAGAGATATATTTAGAACGTTGCATCCTGAAGTAGGAAATTCACCTTCTTCTCACGTACCTATGGCACATGCTCCAAGATAGATCACATAATGGGGCATAAAGCAGCCTTCCATAAATATAAATGAATTGAGATCATACCATGCACACTTTCAGATCACAAAGCTTTGAAACCTGAAATTAACCATAGGGAATTTTCTGAAATACCTCCGAAAATGTGGAGGATAAAAACCACCCTACTAATGTATGATTAGGCTAATCATGCAATTAGAGAAGAAATTAAAACTTATATGGAAACAAATGAAAATAAAAATAAAACAATCCACATCTCTGGGTCTCAGCAAAGGCAGTCCTAAGAGGAAAGTATATTGCAATTCAGGCCTATTTCAACAAGCTAGAAAAAGCGCAAATTCAAAATATACAGAGCACCTAATGGAACTAGAAGGGAAGCAACAAGAGCACCCTAAACCTAACAGAAGAAAAGAAATAATAAAGATCAGGGCAGAAATAAACAATACAGAATTTAAAAAAAGGTTGAGCATATCAATGAAACCAAGAGTTGGTTCTTTGAAAAAATAAACAAAATTGATAAACCTCTAACCAGGCTCCTTAGAGAGAAAACAGAGAGCACAGAAATAGACAAAATTATGAACGAAAATGGATCTATTACAACCAACCCCTTAGAAATACAAGCAATCTTTAGAGATTACTATGGAAAACTATATGCAAACAAACTGAACAACCTAGAAAAATGGACAAATTCCTAAACATAGATGCACAACCAAAATTGAAACGAGAAGAGTTAGAAAGCATGAATAGACCGATAACCAGTGAAGAAATCGAATCTGTTATCCAGAATCTCCCAATGAATAAGAG
Organism: Suricata suricatta; assembly: GCF_006229205.1. Lineage (NCBI taxonomy): Eukaryota > Metazoa > Chordata > Mammalia > Carnivora > Herpestidae > Suricata > Suricata suricatta. Next base: position 60,849,225 of record NC_043717.1, on the reverse strand, counting down.
CCCAGGGCCAGATGGCTTCCCAGGGGAATTCTACCAGACATTTAAAGCAGAGCTAATATCCATTCTTCTCAAACTATACCAAAAAATAGAAACAGAAGGAAAACTTCCAAACTTATTCTACGAAGCCAGCATCATGTTGATACCCAAACCAGACAGAGACCCTGCAGAAAAAGAGAACTACAGACCAATATCCTTAATGAATATAGATGCAAAATACTCAACATGTTACTAGCAAATCGAATTCAACAGCATATAAAAATATTATCCATCATGACCAAGAAGGATTCATTCCTGGGTTACAGGTCTGAGTCAGTATTTGCAAATCCTTCAATGTGATAAATCACATTAACAAAAGAAAAGATAAAAACCATATGATCCTGTCTATAGATGCAGAAAAAAAAGCATTTGACAAAATACAGCACCTTTATTAATAAAAACCCTTTTTATAAAAGCAGTTTATGAAAAGCCCACAGCTAATATCATCTTCAATGGGGAAAAACTGAGAGCTTTCCCCCTGAGATCAGGAATACCGCAGGGGTTTCCACTTTCACCACTGTTGTTTAACATAGTGCTGGATGTCCTAGCATCAGCAGGCAGAAAAGAAAAGGAAATGGAAGACATCAGAATCAGCAAAGAAGAAGTCAAACTTTCACTTTTCACAGATGACGTGATACTCTACATGGAAAACCTGATCACCAGAAGCTTTCTAGAACTGATCAATGAATTCCGTAAAGTTTCAGGGTACAAAATCAATGTACAGAAACCAGTTGAATTCCTATACACCAATAATGAAGCAGTGGAAAGAGAAATCAAGAAACTGATCCCATTCATAACTGCATGAAAAACCATAAAATACCTAGGAATAAACCTATCCAAGGATGTAAAAGACCCATATGATGAAAACTATAGAAAAGTTATGAAAGAAATTCAAGAAGACACCAAGAAATGCAAAAACTTTCCATGCTCATGGATCAGAAGAGTAAACATTGTGAAAATGTCATTACTACCCAAAGCAATCTACACATTTCATGCAATCCCCATCAAAATTGCACCAGCGTTCTTCTCAAAGCTAGAACAAGCTATCCTAAAATTCGTATGGAACCACAAAAGACCCCGAATAGCCAAAGTAATATTGACGTAGAAAACCAAAATGGGAGGCATCAGAATCTCAGACTTTAGCCTCTACTACAAAGCTGTCAGCATCAAGACAGTGTGGTATTGGCATATAAAGGGACACACTGACCCATGGAATAGAATGTAGAACCCAGAGCTGGGCCCACAAATGTACGGTCAATTAATTTTTGACAAAGCAGGAAAGAGAATCCAATGGAAAAAAGACAGCCTCTTTAGCAGGTGGTGCTGGGAGAACTGGACAGCAACATGCAAAAGAATGAAACTAGAACCACTTTCTTACACCATACAAAAAAATAAACTCAAAATGGCTGAAGGACCTGAATGTGAGATAGGAAACCATCAAAATCTTCGAGGAGAAAGTAGGAAACAGCCTCTTTGACCTCAACTGCAGCAATCTCCTACTCGACACATCCCCAAAGGCAAGGGATATGAAAGCAAAAAGGAACTATTGGGACCTCATTAAGATAAAAAGCTTCTTCACTGCAAAGGAAACAATCAAGGAAACTAATTGGCAACTGACAGAATTGGAAAAGAAATTTCAAATGACATATCTGATAAAAGGCTAGTATCCAATATCTAAAAGGAACTCACCAAACTCCACACCCAAAAAACAAATAACCCAGTGAAGAAATGGGCAGAAGGCATAAAGAGACACTTCTCCAAAGAGGACATCCAGATGGCCTATAGGCCTATGAAAAGATGCTTAACATCACTCATCACCAGGGAAATACAAATCAAAACTCTGATGAGATAACCACCTTATGCCTGTCAGAATGGTTAATATTAACAACTGAGGAAACAACAGATGTTGGCAAGGATGTGGAGAATGGGGAACCCTTTTGCACTCCTGGTAAGGATTGCAAAATTGTCCAGCCACTCTGGAAAACAGCATGGATGTTCCTCAAAAAGGTAAAAATAGGACTACCCTATGACCCAGCAATTCCACTAATAGGTATTTATCCAAAGGGTACAAAAATGCTGATTCAAAGGGACACATTCATCCCAATGTTTATGTCAGTGCTATCACCTATAGCCAAGTTATGGGAAAAGCCAAAATTTCAATTGACTGATGAATGGATATAGAAAATGTGGTATATATACAACAGAATACTACTCAGTGATGTAAAAGAATGAAATCTGGCCATTTCAAGCAATATGGATGGAATTAGAAGGTATTATATTAAGTTAAATAAGTCAGAGAAAGACAGATATCTTATGATTTCACTCATATATGGGATTTGAGAAACTCAAAATATGAACATAGGGGAAAGGAAGGAAAAATAAGGAGAGAGAGGGAGGCAAACCAAAAGAGACTCTTAAGAACAGAGATCTAGAGGGTTGCTGTAGGGGAGGGGATCAAGGAATGGGATAAATGGATGACTAGTATTTAAGCAGGGTAGTTTTTGCGATGAGCATCGTGTGTCAAATGTAAGAGACAAATCACTGGGTTCTACTCCTGAAGCCACAGCTACACTGTATGTTAATTAACGTGAATTTAAGTAAAAAAATTTTTAAAAATGTATGTGTGTTTAAAAGTATATATTCTACAGTTGCTGGATTCAGTTTTTACTATTCAGTTTGTTGGGAACACTTTGTCTTTTTTATTTTTGTTTGTTTATCTATTGGTTTGTAGATGTTTAAGAGAGCCTGAGCAGGGAAGGGGCAGAGATAAAGGGGAGAGAGAATCCCAAGCAGGCTCCACACTCCTGGCGCCCACTGAGGCCCCATCCCACTACCTGGGGATCACGAAGATCCGGGCCTGTGTCAGTATCAGGAGTCCCACGTTAAACCAACTGAGCCATCCAGGCATTTCATCCAATTTGTTAATCACCTCATTCAAATTCAAACTTATTTCTACTTGTTCTATTAATCAGTAAGATGGATTTATTTCCTCTTGCATTTCTGTCAAGTTTTGCTTTATACACTTTAAGACTGTGCTATTATATGAATACGTGTCTTTTTTAAAATATTACTCTGGTAAATTGAAGCTTTATCAATATGAAGTAATTTTCTTCTTCTATAGTGATGCTTTTTACATTAAAGCCTCTTTTGGGGGGGGGGACTGGGAGCGGAAGGCAACGCATAGCTTGTGTTCATGAGCAGGGAGGCTACTCTCTGGCACCACTGATGCTTAGTCAGGGGCTTTTGGGGCTGCAGTATTCTGCCTTCAGAATAATGGGAGTCCACACAAGAGGCGACTAAGTGGAGTTGATCCTGAGTACTCTGCTGAAGGCTGTCATGGAGAATGCAGGTGTGATGGAATGTCCAAACACAAAGAATTTGGTACTTCCAGGAAGCTACAGTGCTAAACGAAAGGAGAATATCACCTTTGTGACATCCATCCATAAAAAGGAATATTCCATTAGCACTCTGAAAGAGTCACCAATCCTATTTTCTGCAATCTCAAAGACTTGGGAAGTCACCCTCCTGACACCATAGCAGCATCTAAAATAACAACACCAGGAATGTCAACAAATATTACTCCCCCAACCTCAGTTTCACAAAACGGATCTCAAATGCCATCGACAGTGACCATAGCCCACAACAGTTATGTGACATCCGTTTCTTCATCAGTAACAATCACAGCAACTATTAGTTCTAAAAAAATACAGAATCAAAATTTTATATTGGCAGGTTTGTTGGAGGTATTGTATTAATACTGGGAGTTTTGTCTATTCACACTGGAAGTTTTGTCTATTCTTCACATTGAATGCAAAAATATTATTCTAGAAGAAGCATTAGGTATAAAGCCATTAATGAACATGACGCCATCATTTACGGAAATCCAAGGACCAGTGGAAAGATTGATATAGCCCTATCAATTATATTTTGTTGTTCTTTTTGAAGAGTATACACAGACCATGCATATAATATACAGTGTACTATATAAACATATAGAGTCCTCATGATTACCAAAGTTAAAAAGAATTTGGCTTGTGTTTTTAAAATAAGTATTTGGAGCATACAGTTAATGCAATGGTTATAGTCATTGAAAAAATACTTTGCAAGACGTATCTTGCCTTTTTTTGTGTGGCGTTGGTCACATTGGGGCAATAATTGGAAGACACCATTATTGACACAATACCATCTGAGCATACAAATAAGGACCTCAGGATATTTACACAAAGAACTTCACTGCTATTCTTTTTTTTTAAAATAGTTTATTGTCAAATTGGTTTCCATATAACACCCAGTTCTCTTCCTCACAAGTGCCCTCTTCCATTACCACCACCTCTTTTCTCCCTCCCCCTTCAGCCCTTGGTTCATTTTCAGTATTCAATAGTCTCTCAGGATTTGCGTCCCTCTCTCTCCCCAACTCTCTTTCCCCCTTTCTCTCCCCATGGTCCTCTGTTAGGTTTCTCCTGTTAGACCTATGAGTGCAAACATATGGTATCTGTCCTTCTCCCACTGCTATTCAAAGCTGGCTATATGCTAAGTACTAAAGCCACAGAGCAGAAATTATGAGTAAACCAGTCTCAAGCATAATTTCAATTCTAAAGCTTAATATTTGATTTAGAAACAAAATACTCTGCTCTCCCAATCAAAACTAGAAGTAATATATGGGTTTTGCCCTGTTAGTGTCTGTGTTTTTATTACAACTTCTTTTGAGCTTTCAATGGCAGTTAATATAAATATTTTTTCTTCTGTAGAATTTCAGTAAATTGCAAACTTTAACAATATTTTGAAGATTTAATTGTTAGTATTAAGTAAGGTTATTTGCTACTATAAGAGTATTGTCACTACTGGAAATTGCTGTATTTCATATGCAACAGTTAATTTTATATTTATTGAATATTTTGAAGAGATGTAGAGTTTCTTTCAATATCTAGGATCGTTTAATGTAGATTTAACATACCTAACTTAAGCCTTTTATATGATTTCCAAAATAACATTTAGAGCTCTATATGATCAGAACTATAAATTAAGGCTGTGTTTATCAATCCAGATTTTAGGGCTCCCCTCAATCTACTACATATACTGGATTAAATGTTCCATTTTTGTGCACTATTGATTTTACTCAGATTTTGAAAACAGCATTTTTATACTAAAAACCTATGCATTTGGAATAAATTTTTATGAAGTTTTTAAGACAAGAAAATTTTATTACTCTTCAGGCTACTCCTCTTCTGTAGTGGGGCACATTTGGGTGTATTAAGTTAACAGAAAAAGCACAGTATTGTAGGGGTACCGATATTAGTCAACATATTTTGAGTGTTCAGTTTTATATTTTATATAAAAGCAATCAAAGCTCAGGGTCAAGTTTTGACATAAAAGATATTTAGTCATACTAAGTGACCATCCAAGATAGAAATACTATCTTAGTAAAGTAAATCAAGCCAATTTCTGCTAATCCAAAAATAAGCTAAGATGTCCAAATTATCATGCATCTACACTTAGTAAGGTTTAAATGTAACTTTTGTGAACAGGTTTTCAGAGAATGTCAACAATTTTGATATAAAATGATCATTTCTACTCACTGTGCTTTATGGCCAATTGAGGAAATTAATATGGATAAAAATTATCCAAACTATGGATATAATAAGTACATGACACATGCAGTTTGGAGGAAATATTAGGAAAAACATGTGTTTACATTAGTTTGAAAAGACCAGTTAGGTCTTTAAACGACAGCTTTCATTCCTTTGCAAAATATACTTCAGATATATTTTATAGTAATGGGGGCCTTCTAAATTTAACTTCTTTGTTTCCTGCATTCTTCATATTTTAGTACTTCAGGTCAATCAGGACCTTGTAAACAGGCCTGAAATATTCCTGAATACTTGTTCTTTAGCATCGGGAAGATATAAAACCATTTTCTTTACATGCCTTTAAAGTTACGCATACTTTGGGTTGGAAATAATTTAGTTAATATCTTTTTCTGTATAAAAGTTGTATAATTTGTTACTTTCAAATACCAGTACTTCAATTCTGCAAGTGTGTGTGTTTGTTTGTGTATGTGAGTGTGTTTGTGCTTTGTTTGTTTTTATTATCTGTAAAAGTAGAAGGTAATAGTGATGCCAACCAGTATTTCCCTTTGGAACACATTTCCTAAGCATAAATTTATGTCTCAGTAAAGTTTACTTAAGCAAACATTTTATTTTGTTTGCATTTTAAGACAAAAATAATCCAGATACATTATTAAATATATTAGAATCCAGTCTATTACTTTACAATTTTTTGGATAATCTAAAAAATGAGTAATACTCCTAACGATAAATGAGAATTGGCAATATATTACTGGGAGAATTCTGTAATTTTCAGAAGAAAAGAATAATAAGTTCAGTTGCTGGTTTGTAGGGTATTTCTATTTTTTACTTTTTGAGGGACTTCCATACTGTTTTCTAGAGTGGCTGCACCAGTTTACATTCTTACAGTGTAAGAGAGTTCTCCTTTCTCTATATCATTGCCAACATCTTTTGCTTCCTGCATTGTTAATTTTACTGAGTCTGACAGGTGTGAGGTGGTATTCCACCGTGTTTTAGATTTGTATTCCCTTCTAATGAGTGATGTTGAGCCTTTTTTTCATAGGCTTTGTCACCATATGGATGTCTTCTTTGGAAAAGTATCTATTCATGTCCTCTGCCCACTACTTCACTGGATTATTGTTTTTTTGGTGCTGAATTTGCTTAGTTCTTTATAGATTTTGGATAATAACCCTTTATCAGATACATAATTTACAAATATCTTCTCCCAGTTCATAGGCTGCCTTTTATTTTTGTCCATTTCTCATTTACTGTGTAGATGCTGTTTATCTTGATGAAGTCCCAATATTTAATTTTTGCTTTTGTTTTCCTTGCCTCTGTCCACATGTCTAGTAAAAGGTTGCCATGATCAAGGTCAAAAAGGTTGCTGCTTGTGTTCTCCTCTAGGATTTTGATGGTTTCCTAACTTACATTTAGGTCTTTCATCAATTTTGAATTTTTTATTGTATATGATGTAAGAAAGTGGTCCAGTTTCATTCCTCTGCATGTTGCTGTCCAGTTTTCCCAACACCATTTATTGAAAAGCCTTTTTTTCTATTATATATGGGCTTCTTTTAAAGCATATAATTGCATTTTTTAAAAATCCACAACATGCAAATTTTATCTTTGAAATAAAGCACTAATTCCATTTACGTTTAATGTAATAATCACTGATACTTTTTATTTCACATTTACTGTTTTATTTTGCACTATTATTTCTGTTATTTTTGTCTTCTCATCTCCTTTTAGATTACTAGTTTGTTTTAATCTTTCAAATTACTGTCTGATACTTGTTTGTAAATTAAAGATTTTATATCTTAGTCTTGAGTCCATAAATTATAAAATACACATTTAAAATATAAATCTAAAGTCAGAAAATTTACATATTCTCCTCCAAGATTATTCAGAAACTATCCAGCACTCTAATTCTATTTACCTTTTGGTAACTTATGTCATATATTTTAATTTTACAACTTCTTAAAATCTGAACTCGGGGCGCCTGGGTGGCTCAGTCAGTTAAGCCTCCAACTTCACCTCGGGTCATGATGTCACCTGCGTGGGTTCAAGCCCCACGTTGTGCTCTGGGCTGACAGCTCACAGCCTGGAGCCTGCTTTGGATTCTGTATCTTCCTGTCTCTCTGCCCCATCCCTTTCTCATGCTCTGTCTCTCTCTGTCTCAAAAATAAATAAAACAAAAAAATTGACCTCCTCAAAATCTTATTCTTAGTTTCATACAGGAAATGCTCATTTAAAGTCACTCACATTTAACCATTTTCTTTTCTTTTCATTTCTTCTATTTAGAATTATCTCTTTTATTTCCCTAAGATAACATCTATTTTTCTTTGTGACAATTATACCTCCTTCAATTTACTTTTATCTGACAGTGTTTTCATTTGAAAGGTATTTTCATCTGAGATATATTTTTACTGGATATAGAATGATAAGTTGGCAGTTTATCTCAGAACAATGACCATATTATTCCAGTGCCTTGATTTCCATTGCTGTCCTTGAGAAACAAGTTATCAATTAACCTGCCATTCCTTGGAAGATGTCTCTTTTCTTAGACTTTTATTAAGGATTTCTTTCTTTTTGGTGTTTGGCTATTTCATTATGATGTGTCACTGGTGTGAGTTTCTTTCATGTATATTTTTTAGGATTCATCAAAGTTCTTGAAACTTTAGTGTTTTTTTGTCATTGCTGGAAAATTCATAGTGAAATCTCTTTAAATATTGATTGTACCCCATCCTTTCCTTTTCTTCTTTCTCGTACTCTAATCAACCATCTGTTAGACCTCATTCTATTTTCATGTCTCCTACCTCTCTTACATCTTTTAAATCCTTTTATGTCTCTGTGATTGCATGATAGTTAATCTATTCTGACTTATGTTCCAGTTCATAAATTCTCTCTTCCGTTATGTCTAATTTCCTATTAAAAGCCACCCATTTTATTTTTGTTATTTTATTTTTTACTTTTTTAAATGCCATTAAATCTGCTTTGCCAAATCTTCTTAGTCACTTTTTATACTTTCTTGTTTTCTCTAAAATTGTTAATATTTTCTTTTAATTTTTTAAGTTTAGTGACCATAGTTGTTTTAAAAGTATTTCTGTCCATTTTATTATCTAAAGTCTTTGTGTATCTGCTGTTTTACCATTGTTTTTCACTACTGGTACCTCGGTTAATTATATACCTGACTATAATTTTCTGCTGCTTATTGTACCTTGAGCAATTAACTGTGGGAATAATGTGAAATCTAGAATAAGGTGACTTCATCTAGGGAGAATTTGTATCTGCTTCTGGATGCCTAGGGACTCTACAAGTTTGTTGCCTTGTTAAACTAAATTCAGAGCTTGAGGTTTCTAGATGAGTTAGTATGTATTTGTGGAGCAAAAATAGTATACTTATTGTTTTGTTTTGTTTTTTTACCTTGAGGGTTTCTACTTTAAAGACTCAACTTACAAGATTCAAATTTTCTCAAATTACCAAATTCTCTCAGGGCCAAATAGCTTTTGTGTTCTTACTTCTCTGATTCTCAGTTTCCCTTCAAATTTTGGCTGGTAGTTTGTAATTCTCTTATCATTTCTTTCTTGCTTCTAAAGATATCTTAAAATAAACATTTTATCCAGTATATTAACTTATTTCCTCAGGAATGGTTGGTAAAAATAACCTGACTTCTCATTACTCAAATGGAAGTCCTTCCCTTTCTTTTTTGCAAACTCACCTATGCATTTAAAATGATGTTATTTTTACAGCATTTTTAGGTGTACTACAGTGAGGATTTTCATGTTTCTGACCATAATGCATGAAACAGAACTTTCCCAAGTATATATTAATGAATATACACAATTAAAATGCATTAATATGCTGGGCCAAAATATGTCTGAGCTTCAAAGCCACTCTTGCTCTTTCTACCCAATGTTCAGATCAAAGAGAAGTCTGAGTACTTGTTCTGTGCCTACCTTTACCTGAGTTGTTTTTCAGTAGAATAATTTTCTAAACTGCCTGCATTTGTTTTTACCTTAACTTTACCTTGGTCCAATGTTTTCCAGTCCTATCTTACTGCGTCAACCACTTTGAAAGGAAAACAGGTATTGTACTAGTCTAGTACTACTTATATTGCCTTTCCTTATTTGATAAAAGCTCTGTCTCATGAAACTATTTGTATGCTTAATTGTAGGTCTTTGAGGATTCCATTTTGTCTTAATCACTATCATTATTTTTTCTTACTGGGAAGTATAATGCAAGAAGTGAGTGGGTAGTAGGAATTTTGGTGAAGAGCTTAAGCATTTTTTAAAAACATTGATTTACTTGTTTTGAGAGATACAGCATGAGAGGGGCAGAGAGAAAGGTAGAGAGAGAGAATCCGAACCAGGCTCTGTGCTGCTGGCGCAGAAGCATTTAATTACTCTAAGGAGAGTGTGTAACCAAAATGAGTCCTGCCCTGTAGCTTAGAAAATTTACACTAATAAGCTTAACTACAGTGAAGAAGGTACCCAGCTTCATGGCCCTTGGGGTACTTATAATATTTCAACAACGGCATGCCTGATAGGAGTTTGTAGATCCCCTTAATTAGTTTTTCTTTCCTCTGTAGCACTTTCCTGGATCTGAGACTTACCTTCTTTATTTGATATTGTGGGCAAGGCATACTGAATATATTATTACTTCAGATAAATTGTTACTTCTAGGGAGTCCTTGACCACATATTTGAAGTACCTATAATATTATTCATGCCTTTCTTCTATTTGTCAACTTTTAGTATTACTTTTTATAAAGTTGTAAGCTTATAAGATTGTGTCACTAACGTGATGTGATTTATTTTTTTTAAATTTTTATGCTTATTATTGAGACAGAGAGAAACAGAGCATGAGTAGGGGAGGGGGAGAAAGAGGGAGATACAGAATCTGAAACAGGCTCCAGGCTCCAAGCTGTCAGCACAGAGCCCAACGCGGGGCTCAAACCCTCGGACTGTGAGATCATGACCTGAGCCAAAGTCAGACATTAAAATGACTGAGCCACCCAGGCACCTCTAACATGATGTGATTTAGATAAAAAATGGTTTCATTTACATGCTATGAACTTTAAAACTGAATAGTTTTCATATTTTAACATTTTAGCCACTCAGTGAATTTGTATATAGTTACTTTAAAAGAAGTACATTTAATCCTGTTTGCATATGATATAATAGTTTCTTAATACTTAAAGGAATTTCACAAATGTTGTGCTAGTGTGTTTGTTCCATCCTTATAAGACAATAGAGTAACATATTCCATTCCTATTCTAGATCTTCAAATATCAGGTAGACTTTTTAAAGGTCTTTATTATTTATTAAAAGTTTAATTCTTTCTTCAAATTCGAATATTTGCCATAAAGATTGAAAGTACACCTTTTAGAGAGTTAAGAGTGCAGTCATATAGGAGGACCTCAAATACTCATGCCTTAAATTGAGAAGTACTCAAAATTTGTCTTGCTTTCATCTTTTCTCTGTAACATCCACTCCTCTCTATCTTCTATCCCTTTCATGATCTTAGTGTGTACTTGTTCTCTACCTCTAAGTCTAATTCAATGAAGGGGCTGATCTGCTACTGGTAATGTACACTTTAGCATTAAATTTTTCCAGAGCATTGGTTAGCACTGTAAGAAATTGTTTATGTTTTTTTCTTTTCTCTAGGGAAAGATGAACAAAGCTGAAGCAGGGTGTCAGTCCTATCCTCAGGCCCAGGTAACAAATGTACAGCCATGAACACTCAGTAAGGATCTTCATCTGTCTGAGGGGCAAGAGGCCTGGGGCCTTTTTACCAACCTTTCAATGACCTCAAGTAATTCTGGAGACGTCAGAAACTCTGAGATTCTAAAACCTATAGTACTCTGACTAAAAATGCTTAGCCTTAGTCCATGAGTTCCTTATCCAATATGGAAGATGGCTAGATCCTCATGGTCTAACCATTTTTTAGAATGGGAATGAGTAATGTATTATTCAGGCCAGCTACAGGCCCCTGAAACCTGGACACATTTGTACCGTAATTACCTGGTCATTATAGGAAAGCTACCTTTTCTTGAGCTCCCAACCTATCTTTTCCTACAATAACATATGGTAATGCATCTTATGTACTAACCTTTCCCTTGCCTTATGGCAGAAATCCACAGTAATTGCACTTAGCCTTTTATTCATGTTTTCATTCAATAAATAATTATGAAATGCCTACTATGAATCAGACACTGTTTCAGCTTTTTAAGACATAGCTGTAAACAAGACAAAATCATTTCCTTCATGGAACTTACAGTATAGTGTGGGGGGGGGACAATTAACATGAAAATATATAATATATTGTCATATAGTGATAAGCTTATGAGAAAAATTAAGGCTGAGAAAGGTACTAGAGAGTGTCAGAATGGGGCTTACCTTTTTTTTTTTTTTTAATAGGGTAGACAGGGCATAATGAACATCTATGTTTCTGTAGTCATGACTTTTTATTACCTTCAAGACTTTTGGGTACTTGAGACCTAAAGTAGACCATTCCTGGCAGGAAATAGGGAGTACAGAACAGTTGGTTCTGCAATGTGTGATTTCTTAGATAGATGACATAAGGTAGGTTAGAAAATGGGAATCTGTACCCTTAGTCATTAAGATGGAATTGAGGAAGAACCCTCCATAGAGGGTTTGCTGGTATTAGGTTCATGACTTCTCTAAAAATAATTATATAAACGTTAAGTATACATAACCATAGAGAGTTAAAGACCCCATACATTCATAACTCAGATTCAACAATTGTCATTATTTTGTCAAATTTGCTTTATGTAAACTTTTTATTTTGCTGAAACATTTCAAAGCAAAAGCCAGACATCACATCTTTATACTTCTGTGTGTTTTTGTATACCGTATATCTCTTTAAGAATGTATATTTTCTTACATAATCACTGCTAGTATCTTATCTAACAAAATGAAAATTATTCATTTTATCTGATGTATAATCAAATTTCTCCACTAGAACCTCTTTTTTTTTTTAATAGACTTGATATCCGCATGGCTTTTATTTTTTTTATAGTAGTTTATTGTCAGATTGGTTTCCATACAACACCCAGTGCTTCTCCGCACAAGTGCCCCCCACCATGACCATCACCCCCTCCCTCCCTCCCCTTCCCCTTTCAGTCCATGGTTCGTCTTCAGTATTCAGTAGACCCTCTTTCTTAACAAATGTGACTATCACATGAGCAGAGAGGGAAATATAGCAAAGTGCTAATGAATGATGGGTTTTGAAGTTAGGTGCAACAAAATTTGAATCCTTGCTTTCTGATATATAAGTTTTGTGTGGTTAACCTCATTGAGACTAGGTTCTTCCTTTGAAAATGGGATAGTTATCTGTCATAGCATTGTTGTGAAGCTTAAATAAGAGAATATATGTAAATTGTTTATTAAATGTTATGAGGTTATCATTCAATAAAGGGGCAATATTACAATCTGTAGGTGTGTATAAGTGGAATAGAAGTCTTGTAAGTCTTAGTTATTAAAAATTTTTAAATATTTATTTGACTATACAAAACTAATGCTAATTAAAGTCATTTAAGTGAATGTTTGCAATTTTTTATTTATTGCCATCAGTAAAATAATAATTATTCACATTTAATGTTCTTTTTTTGAAATGTTTATTTATTTTTGAGAGAGAGAGACAGACTGAGCGGAGGAGGGGTAGAGAGAGAGGGGGGCGCAGAATCTGAAGCAGGCTCCAGGCTCTGAGCTGTCAGCACAGAGCCCAACATGGGGCTTGAACTTACAAACCGTGAGATCATGACCTAAGCCGAGGTCAGATGCTTAACAGACTGAGCCACTCAGGTGTCACGTTATTCTTATCTGTAAAATAGAAGTAACTCCCTCCTCTCTGAAAGATTAATTAAGATGACATATAGGAATATATTAGGTACAGTGTTCAATATGGTGGGAGATTAATAAATATAGATTAGATGTGAGCTTAAAACGTCTGATATTATGTTTTATTTTATTACCACACTACATTATTCATGTATGCTGAGTCTTCATAGTTACTTGCTTATGATGCACACAGATTAAAAATATTACTGTAATTTTGCTTAGTATCAGGTTTATTCAAAAAGATGAGAGTCGACTAGATGAATGCTTGTGATCTTTGGCAGTACTGGAGTTCTAAGTTACATTGAATTTTTTTTTTTCACACTATGAGAATATCAATGATAATGTTTGTCCAGGTAAAGGTTATATTTAAGATTTGAGGATACTGGCCATTACCTCCAGTAAAGTTTGTTCAAAACATCCAGGATAGCTTCATTAAAAGAAGGTATTGACTTACAAATAGGTCTAATCTATGTCAGTCTATAAGAGAGTTGTTCTGGCCTGCCAAAATCTTAACACCCACTTTGGACAAGCATTACTTTTAGTTCCATAATATTCTACAAATTATTTCAACATCTACCTCTGTTTCTGTAGCTCCTGCCTCCATTTCTGCTCAGTGGGTTCCAGGTGTTGCTTTACACTTTCAGTCATAACTCTGACCCATTTGAAGTAACTCTTGCCAGACTCAGCTTAAATTTAAAACTCTCTTGACAAACATCCTTGTCCAATCACCCACCTCAAATTGAGTTTCTTAAAATATATACCTGCTATCTCTGGCTTAACATTATTTAAGGATGATTTGATTCTTTTTTATAAAGTTAGAGGTAAAAATTATGATAAGGAAATTATCATTATTAACAAATAAATTGATGGCAATATTCCAAAAGAGTAAATTTGATTCAATCCACTAGCCCAGTAAGTTATTCTATTTATAATTAGAAAAGTGAATTTGTAGGGCATAAATACAATGAAATGTTTTCACTCCTCCCAAAAAAATTCATTTTAGAAATGTACCTCATATTTTAATAGTAACCAAAGTAAGTTAACCAATACCTCTGTTAGTTTCAAAGTACTTCTTCATAATCTGTCCTTATATTTTAACTTTCCTATTCTCTAAGTATGCTGGTAAATGCTTAAATTGCCTCTCCAGTAGGGAGTAATTCTGATTTTTAATGTTTGTTGTTTTTCATAGTGTTACTACCCTCACCATGGCTGATTTCAAGCTACCAAGGTGAGATATTTGGGAAGAGATACACACCATTAGTTCTCCAGAACAAGAGCTAGAATGTTCCAGCATACCACTGTCATTATTCTCCTCTTCCCATCTTACCCACTTATTTCTAGGAAGAAGAATATTTAATGTACCTACTTTTAACATTATCAAATTTCCTTGGATATAATCCATTTGGGGGCAGAGAAAAATAGATATAAACTCTACATCAATACTTAAAACTTAAAGAAATTAAAATGGTAGATTCAGTGAAGCTCCCATTCACTCAATATATCCACTTTTCGAAGTTTTAAGATGCAAATAAATGTGATTTTGAACTTGCTACAGAAGATCTTAACACTAACGACTTGTCTGCAAAAAACAAAAACAGTGGTCAGTAACCATAGGCACCAACTATGCAAACCTTAGACTAGATTGCTAATTGAACATGTTAAATGTAAAAAATGGCTCTTATGATCTAAATTGCTGAATCACAATTAGAAAGCTGTACTGCTAACACCATCACTTTAGATTTTTTAAATCTATAGAAGACTCTATTATATCATTCATAGCAACTGAGAAAAAATGGGTTATATTTCAGCACAACACAAACAAGCTTATTATAGTTCTGTTAATGCATTGTGTATATGATGTCATATTTTATATTATTTT
This sequence comes from Suricata suricatta, assembly GCF_006229205.1. Taxonomy (NCBI): domain Eukaryota; kingdom Metazoa; phylum Chordata; class Mammalia; order Carnivora; family Herpestidae; genus Suricata; species Suricata suricatta. The sequence continues at coordinate 60,833,888 of NC_043717.1, read as the reverse complement.
ATTTTGTGAATCCCTTGACTGATTTTTATAGCTATAATTGATTTTACTGCTTTGTGCTTTAATCTACATACTGGTTTTATAAATGATTATCTCCTACTTTTATTATGTTTGTATTTAGCTTTCAATTTTTTTTTCATTCATAATTTTCTTACTCCTGATTATGGCCTTTTCTTTCCACTGAAAGAATTGTCTTTTAACATGTCTTGTAAGGCTGGTTTAGTGGTGATTAAATCCTTTAACTTTTGTTTGTTTGGAAATCTCTGTAACCTCTTTCAGACATACAAAACACTTGTTATTTTCATTTGGGTTTTATTGTCAGAGTGCAAGAAGCTACTTTTTTTTTCCTCCATAATATTTTATTGTCAAATTGTTTTCCATACAACACCCAGTGCTCTTCCCCTCAAGTCATAACCAGACACACTGCACTCTAGCCAGATGTTCTAATTACTTGTTTACACCTCCATGGCCCAGTCTTACTATGGCAAGATTATAAAATCCAAAATCTAAAGCTGAAAAGCTATCTCATTTATGAAGACCTACCTTGACATTAATATCTCCTTTTTTTAAGGTGGCCAACAAACACATGAAAAGATGCTCATCATCACTTACCATTAGGGAAATGCAAATCAAATCTACAGTGAGATATCACCCCTGTCAGAATGGCTAAAATTAACAACACAAGGAACAACAGGTGTTGGCAAGGATATGGAGATAAAGGAACCCTCTTGCACTATTGGTGGGGATGCAAATTGGCACAGCCACTTTAGAAAAGTGTGGAGTTTCCTCAAAAAGTTAAAAATAGAGCTACCCTATAATTCAGCAATCACACTACTGGATACCAACCAAAGAATTAAAAAAACACTGATTCAAGTTATATATGCACCCCTATGTTTATACAAGTATTTCTTACAATAGCCAAGATAAGGAAACAGCCCAACTGATGAATGGATAAGGAGGTGGTGTATATATATAATGGAATATTATTCAGCCATAAAAATGAATGAAATCTTGCCATCTGCAGTGACTTGGATGGAGTTAAAGAATATAATTCTAAGTGAAATAAATCAAGGAAAGGCAAATACCATATGATTTCACTCATATGTGAAATTTAAGAAATAAACCAAATGCTCAAAGGGAAAAAGAGAGAGGGAGACAAATCAAGAAACAGTTTTTTAAGTAGAGAAGAAACTGATGGTTAGCGTGGAGGAGTTGGGTGGGGATAGGGGTGAAATGGGTGATGAGGATTAAGGAGTGCAGGTCTTGTGATGAACACTGAGTGATGTATGCAATTCTTGAATCACTTTGCTGTACATCTGAAACTATCACACTATATGTTAGCTAACTGGAATTTAAATAAAACCTTAAAGAAAGTTAAAAAAGAAAGATGGTAGGTGCCTGGGTAGCTCACTCAGTTATGTGTCTGACTCTTGATTTTGATTCAGGTTATGATCTCACAGGTTTGTATGATTGAATACTGTGTCAGGCTCCATGCAGGGAGCCTGCTTGAGATTCTCTGACTGGCTCTCTACCCCTCCCCCACTCATGCCCACTCTATCTTTCTCAAATAAATAAACATTTTAAAAAGATGGTTAAAAGTTTATCTATCCTCTCTCTCCCTCTCTCTCTCCCTCTCTCTCTATTATTTTACCTGTACATCTTTTTGCTTTAAGCTTCTAAGCCTGCTATTTGTTTATTTGCCTTGATTCCTCACCACTCACTTTTTTGATTGTTAAATAAGTCAAACTGGCATGGCCTTAGTTTATCCTGTTTGGTCTTTGGCTTCTTTCTTTTTCTTACCTACCTTTTACTTTATTTTCCTCATTCATAAAAAGCAATGGCAAAAAATGTAAAAATTAGATATCTTTATTCTTATTTGATTTACCTAAAAATAGCCATTTAAATCCTTTTTATGGGGAAAAACTGAGAGCCTTCCCCCTGAAATCAGGGACACGACAGGGATGTCCACTCTCACCATTGTTGTCTAACATAGTGTTGGAAGTCCTAGCATCAGCAATCAGACAACAAAAGGAAATAAAAGGCATCAGAATTGGCAAAGAAGAAGTTAAACTTTCCCTTTTCGCAGACATGATACTCTACATGGAAAATCCGATTCACTCCTCCAGAAGCCTTCTAGAACTGATCAATGAATTCAGTAATGTTGCATGGTACAAAGTCAATGCAGAGATATCAGTGGCATTCTTATACACCACAAATGAAACAACAGAAAGAGAAAGCAAGAAACAGATCCCATTCACAATTGCACGAAAACCCATAAAATACCTAGGAATAAACTTAACCAAAGGTGTATAAGACCTGTATGCTGAAAACTATAGAAGATTTGTGAAGGAAATTGAAGAAGACACAAAGAAATGGAAAAACATTCCGTGCTCATGGATTGGAAAAATAAACATTGTTAAAATGTCATTATTACCCAAAGCAATTTACACATTCAATGAAATCCCCATCAAAGTTGCACCAACATTCTTCTCAAAGCTAGAACAAACTATCTTAAAATTCATATGGAACCACAAAAGACCCCGAATAGCCAAAGTTATATTGAAGAAGAAAACCAAAACGGGAGGCATCACAACCCCAGACTTTAGCCTCTACTACAAAGTTGTCATCATCAAGACAGTATGGTATTGGCACAAAGACAGACACATGGACCAATGGAATAGAATAGAGAGCCCAGAACTGGACCCACAAGTATATGGCCAATTAATCGCCTATTCCTTCTAATACAGTGCTTTCATTTCTCTCTTATCCACCCTTCAAGAACTAACTCAAGTTTCAATGACAAAATAAAATGCTCCCCCAACTGTCATCACCTCACTGTAATTTTCAGTCATTAAATGATGTCTCTCTTAGCCATAGTTGATAATTGAGCACCCAATAATGTACTTAATTTTAGTGTTGTGAATGTTTAATGTGTGTTAATCTTGTCTTTTGAATGATGTTATAAGTTCTATAATAGCATAGGTCCAGTAAATTTTGCATCTCTTATGGCACCCAGCAAATTTTGGGGGTGTTATCTGTGTAACATATGGATTGAATTTTTTTTTTCTTTTTCTTGCAATGGTGTAGTTGTTGGTGATCATGCAAATAACTTCTGGCAGAATAGGGATTGATGTTGGGTGAACAGAAATCATAATTTAATTTGTTTTAGTTGCCAGAGTCAACAGGTCGAATAAAACAGTACACTTGTTCTTACTAACAAATCCCAGAGGCTTGATAGATACCTTCTTGATTTTAGTAACACTGAAAATATACATGTCAACTGAATACTGACCACAAAAGACTATAACTCTGTATGTGATCATTTGACTTTGGCACGCAACAGTTCTGCTGAAAGCGAATCTCAAGTTGAAAGACCAGACAGCACCTGCTCAAATGGTGGCATGTAACTATTATAGTTACAGGAATGCTGGGTGTTGACAGCTATTCAGGAAGGGAAAGGTACAGAAAAGCCTGGCCTTGGACACAACTCATAGCAGGAAAGAGGCAGCCCCACTGAAGGCAGCTATCTTTCTTCCCCCCCCCCCCCGCCACCCCCCCACTCTTGGGTTCTGGGCTGAGGCCAGGGACTGTCCGGAGCTGATCTCGGGTTCCCATTGGTCGCTGTCTTTTGTGACGTCACAATCATGATGAGAATTGATGATCGGACACGCTGATTTCATTGTCTGAGGAGGCAGTAAGACCCAGGAAAAATCTTGCTGAATCTGCCTGCCCCAACACTGGCCTGATTTGGGATCCTCCGATCCTTCCAGTGACCCCACCACGCCGCGAGGTAAGTACCCAGTCTGTGTAGGTGTGAATGGAGAAAGATGAGCAAGACATCAAGCTAATGCTTTGCCCAGGGGGGAGCTTAGAGCTTCAGAGGCCTATAGAAGCTGCCAACAAATTGCTGTGGCTTTTGGGGAGCCAACTGCCTCTACTCTACAAGCAAAGGCTGGTGGCAGCGTAAGGTTATAAAACAGCTGAGGATAGGGATATAGTGGGTATTGCCAGAGAGCAAAGGACATTGCTCTGACGGAGGGCGGCTTTGGGGATGCATTTCTGCCTTCGGAGTAGGAGGAAGTGGAACCTCTGCCTCCGAAGAAAGGACGCGCGGGGACGGGGTGAATTCTACCACTACTAGATTTCACTGAACAGCAGATTTCTCACAGCCCTACTCAAACGCACTAAATGCTGCGCTTGCGCATTAAGAACTTGTGGGGGATGGGGAGGTGGAGTTCATGGCGAGAAGAATAGACGTAGTGTTTGCGCAAGCGCCTTTTCGGTTTCGCGGAAGGAGGCGGGGCTGCGCTCTGTCCGGGCAGAAGATACGAAAAGCTGGGGAGTTGGCCTGTGGTATTTCAAGCGCCGGTTGATGGAGAGGGGGTGTGCCAGTTATTGTAAACCTGGGCACTGGACATATCCAGTCCCCAAATAGGTCTGATGAAGTTAAGAAAGCAAATTCTTAATCTACAGATACCAGGTTTGTAATAATTGAAAGAACTCGGAAAATAATCTGTGGAATAGAAATTACTGATATGAGAAGCCATTTGGAAGAAAAAAACCCACTAATTATTCAAATTAATCCAACTTTTAATCTTCATTGAACTCTGATTTGAGGTGCATTCAGTGATTTTGAAACTTAAACTCTTTGGAGAGACTCAAAGTGAAGCCCATTGTGGAGACTCGGAGTAAGAAATGTAACTTTCTTGTCTTTTTTTTTTTTTTTTCCTTCTTTCTTTCTTTCGTATAAAGCCTTGGTCTCCCTTTCAGGTTGGTGCTAAGATTTTCTTCCTTCTTCCTCTGTGTCTCTGCTAAAACCACCAAAGTCAAATCTTATTTGAGAGACCCTTTTTTAACTCCCCTTTTTTGGGGGAGGGGCAATATTACTCAGCAATTGTGAGGAAAAACCTGCCTGTCTGTCCTTGGTGGAAATATTGTACAGTCGTGTTATTAACTCTTGACTATTTCATAGAGAAACCTGATTTTTCCCCTCAATTTTTTATAGTTAAAGGGTTATCAAGTCCTGGTGAATTTTCCTTTGAAAGCCCACCATTAAAATTCTTCATTTATTCTACAATCTAAGTTATTTCACCACCCATCCATTCACTTCAGGAATGCTAGCCAGCTTTCACTTGTGCCCCAAATCCCTAATTCATCCTGCCAGACTAATGGGTCAGTGAATACTTCTTTTAGCAAATCATTTTCTTCACCAAAATATTCTTGGGTCTTTATATTTTATTGTTTCAAGCCCAACTCCACTGGACTGCAAAAACTTAGTAATCTGGCTTCATTGTACCATGGGTGCCTTATTTTACTTGATTTTTCAGTGTATAATTCTCCTTAATGTCCTTCTTGACAATCTATCTCCAGAGCTTTGTTCCTTGCACCACTGCCACTCCCTTCACCCAAGATACCCTCTCTTCTGCCTATTCAGATCTTACCCAATTTGGAAACTCAACTCAATTTATACCTCTCCATAAGTGCCTTCCAAGTGTAACCCATTCACTATTGAGCTCACCTTTTCTAGAACTCTTACATCAGTTCTTGTATTTAACACTTTCTTATAGCCTGTATTCTTGTCTTCTTATTGTGTGTGTGTGTGTGTGTGTGTGTGTGTGTGTGTGTGTGTGTTGGACTAAATTTTTCAAGTGGATTTTAAACCCCCTCTTAAGGGTTGGGACTATGCCATCTAAATCTTTGTCTTCTGCCTACAGAACCTGGATGATTATTGGAAGTATCTGTAACCATATATGGTCTTTGTATCCCAATTTCTTGGGTAGCAAAGTAGTACTATTATAGAGAGAACTGTATATATGTGAAAATGTATTCATCATTGATTAGGCAAGGGACCCTCCAGTGACTGAATAAAGTGGAATATGAGTCAGAGAAAAGGCAATATGAACATATCTATATAGTGGGCATCCTCCAAATATATACCGTCTTCATAAAAGACCAAGGGGACACTAACCCAGAAGTGTTTCTGTCTGTAAGTTTCTCAGCTTGAAAAATACTAAGGCCTTTCCTATTTTCTTTATTTCTCTTTGATGATATCACATCATGTATGTTCTGTAAAACCTACCAGTAATTTACTCTTTCTTATTGTAATATATCATACAATTGCTCCTTTGCATTGACTATCACTAATAGTTTTCATTTGTACATCTGTTGAATCAGAGCTAATCATTGTGATGGCTATCATAATTGTGATCATATAACATATCACTTGCCACTTTCCTACCCCTTGGGCTTCAAACTGCATTGTTTCATGGAGCTGAGTTTTATTTGGTAGATGTGGTTGATTATAGAGGCTTTCCACAGATTTCACTTTGGCCACTGTTTCACTTTGAGGCACCATCCCAAACAATATAATATGTGGCTTAAGAAGATGGATAATAATCATTCTAGAAGGGTATTATAACTTATAAATTTAAAAATCATTGTCATATATCATTATGAGTGAACTATGAATGTTATTTACTATAAGGGGAAATCCTTTGTCCTTGACTTTTTCTCTTATTACCTACATTATGCAAATTCCCTCAAAGTGTTTTAGTTTGCAGCCATTTCATAGTAATTAATAAGACTTACTTAGATATTTACATATAGACCAATATACTAAACTGTTCAAAGGTAGGACACTCTAGATATAATCTAATGCTTAGGAATATGCTTCCAATTTTAGAAAAAATAAAAACAATTAAAAGTGTGACATTTATGTTTTAAGGTTTATTTTATAATTCCTATTTGAATGAAAGGATGGCATTGGACATTCTCATTTAAATTTTAGTTTGAGCTGGAGGAGATTTTGTAATGACGAACCAATCTCCTCATTTTACAGATGAGGAAGCTGAAGTCTAGAGAAGTGAAGCATCTTATCAAATGCTAATATTTATTAAGCACTTAATACCAGGCACTGTGCTAACAACTTTACATATGTTATCACATTTAAACCTCACCACATCCCTATGAAATAGTTTCTAGTATTATTTCTCAGAAAACACTGCCGTAAAGTAGTTGACTTCCTAGGGCCACCCAACTATAAAATGTCACAGTCAGAATTCAAACATAGGTCTGTTTTGACTCTTAATCATCAAACTATTCTTGAGCAAGGTAATATACAATAAATCTTTGGCAGAGCTTTAGCAGTAATCTGAATCTCTGGAGTCCCACCCCAACGTGTGTGTGTGTGTGTGTGTGTGTGTGTGTGTGTGTGTGTGTATGTGTGTGTATTTTATATCATAAGGTTTTCCATGAAAAACATACTACTTGTACAAAATCACTGATTTCTAAGCTTGACCAAATGGTGTATACTTAAGTTTCTTTTTAGATATTTTACTAAAACATACTCTCTTGGTCTTGATTGGAAAATATGGTTTTAAATATTGTATAAAATATCTATTTAAATACATTTAATTAGTTCTGCTTTTAAAATAGCATTGTACTTCCAGAAGGAATTATATATATTTTTTGTGTATTGTTACCCAGAAACACAGTAAAAATACTTAAATTGTAGAATTTGTTTTTTTAGTAGAGTCAGCGAAATATGAAATTAGTGCTGTCTTAATATACTTATATAGAATACATTATATCTAGGCATACTAGTTTGGAAGTAAGCAGTGAAAATTCTAGAGAGATATATTCTGCATAAGAAGGGAGCTGGAGAAGTAAGTGTATTCAAAAGCTGTAACTAACACCATGAGACCTTTCTAATTTGTGTAAAATTTCAAAACAATAGACTGAAACCTGTCTGTGCAAGTAGAGTCATCCATATACCAACTAGAAGCAAAATTTCCTGAATTAATTTGAGATCTAGGTACATGGGTACCAAATAGATGAGATTATATTATATCAATTAAATGCTATACTTTACATTTGTCATCCATAGAAAATCTACAATAGCAGCTGTCCTACCTTCTTGGTCTCCAATTATTTTATAACTGGAGTTATGTTAGAAGCTTTAAAATGGAAGGGGATGGTAGTTTGGACAAAATGGGTAAAGGGGAGAGAGAGTTAGAAGCCTTTAGTTATGGAATGAGTAAACCCAAGGAAGAAAAAGCAGAATATAAGCAATGCAGTTAATAATATTGTAATGGCGATGTAATGGGACAGATGGTAGCTATACTTGTGAACGTAGCATAATGTATAAACTTGTCATATCACTAAGATGTACACCTGAAACTAAGGTAATACTGTGTGTTAGCTATACTCAAAAAATGTACTGTCAGGGTAGCAAAATTTAGGAAAATATTTTCTTAGCCTCTCTTCCCTTGGATTTAGTGGCAATTTATTTATTTTAAGATCTTTAAATGCAAACATGCCCCAGGTAGGCACTTTTCTCATACACAACAGTTTATGCATGATACTTGCCCAAGGCCATGCAAGCAGTAAGTGACAGAGCCAGGGATTTAAAGGAGATGCCATTCTAGATGCTGCACTTTCTACTAGATTATAGACTAGAGAGTTAGAGTGACACCCATCTTTATTTATTGTTTTTAAAAAATTGTATGTATGTATGTATGTGTGTGTGTGTATGTAATTTCCCCCTAATTTCTCTTTCTGACTCTTTATGTCTATGACATTTTACTTTTTCTGTCAGTGGAGATAAATAATTTAATTTTTAAAAAATATTTATTTATTTTTGAGAGAGAGACAATGTGAATGGTGGAGGGGGAGAGAGAGAGGGGGAGTGGGAGAGGGAGAGGGAGACACAGAATCTGAAACAGGCTCCAGGCTCTGAGCTGTCAGCACAGAGCCTGACATGGGGCTCAAACTAGGGAACTGCGAGATCATGACCTTGGCCAAAGTCAGATGCTTAACTGACTGAGTTACCCAGGTGTCCCTAAACAATTTTAATAGAATGGCTAAGGTTTAGGAGAAACCTTATACACTAATATATTTCTTTATATATTGTTTTACTTCTTGGCTTGGGCTATGTATTTTGTGTTTAATGGATGAAGTAGTTATGTCATTTAGGAATGTGATGATCCGAGATCTATCCTCCAAATAGCTTTACCCTTTCATAGACCCATCAGTTGTGTTGAAATCTCCTCAATATAACAACAATTGAAAGAGACTCAGGGCATTATGAAATATGGAAGAAAAAATATATTCTACATTAGTGGAAATATTACATTAGGTATAGAATACTCAGCCTTGACTTACCCCACTATCCTGAAACAGCATGGAGTGTTTTGGAATATGTATGTAAGTTGTATGTAAGTTGAATATGTATGTAAGTTGAATATGTATGTAAGTATGTATGGCCTTACTATTGAAATGATATTTTTCCTAATTATCAACAGAGTGTTACAAAAGAGTACGAATGTATTGGGATCATTGTCACTAATATCTTCAAAAGAAACTATACTTAGTTTTCTCTTTGCTATTGTAACAAACATAGTGGCCTAAAACAAAACATGCATTACGTTGTGGTAGTTTGAAGTCTGAAATAGGTATTATTGGGTTAAAATCAAGGTGTCAACAGGGATTTTGTCCCCTAAAGGCTCTAGGAAATAATTTATTTTCTTACCTTTTTTTTAGCTTCTAGAAGCTACCCTCATTCCTTGGCTTGTGGCTGCATCCATCTTAAAAAGCTAGCAATGGCCAATCATATCTTTCTCATATCGCATCACTTCTGGCATTCTTCTGCCTCCATCTTCCAAATTTAAGGATCTTTGTGATCACATCTGGCCCACTCAGATAATCTAAAATGATCTCTTTATTTTAAGGTCAGTTGATTAGAAATCTTAATTCTTTCTGCAACCTTAATTCACTTTTGCCATGGAATTTAACATATTCACAGGTTTCATGAATTAGGATGTAGATATCACTGGGTGTATGTGAGAGGCACAGGAATTGATGGCCTTTTTGGCTGATAAGGAAAGTGAGCCTCTAATCTTGTTATAGGAATTACCAGTTAGTGTATGGTTTGAATTCTGCCTCCTATCCCCAAAAATTCATTGTTGAAGTTCTAACCCCCTCACCGTATCTCAGAATACAAATTTATTTTGAAATAGGGTCATTGCAGATATAACTAGTTACATTAAGATGAGGTCATACTTGGGTAAAGTAGGCCCTTAACCCAATATAACTGGTGTCTTTATAAAAGGGGAAGTCTGAATACTGGCACACGTACAGACAGAATGCCATATGAACATGAAGATGTCCATTTATAAATAAGGAGAGAATACTGCCTTCACTCACTGCCGTAAAGGAGAACCAACACTCCCAACACATTGATTTCACACTTCTAGACTTCATAATTGTGTGACAATAAATTTCTATTTAAGCCATACAATTACAGTATGCCTAGGAAAGTCAAAATTGTCCTTATCCCATGTATTGTCATCCTCAAAAGCATTTATTTAGTAAGTTTGTATTCTATAATGTGCTAGATGTTGGATAAGGTAAATTAGACATTGAAGAACTTGTTATATACATTAGACAATTTTCATAAAGCAGACTCTGAAATAGATGACTGTATGGCCCTCCGTATTCAACTGTGAAAAGAAGGCATAGTATTCATAATATTTAACAGTATTTCTAACTTAAATCCATGAATTTATTTATTAATTAAAATTTATGAAGTTATTACATCCTTACATTAATAAAAAGTATTAAGTGCAGGCAAAGCCATCAAACTGTGTTAAACTTTTCTTTAAGGTCAGTATCTTAATAACTACCATCTATGCTATTCATTTCCCACTTTCTTTCTTCAATTTTGTTTTCTGAACAAGTGCCCTCTATAATGTCTATCACCCATTTAGTCCAGCCCCCAGCCACCTCCCTTCTGTCAACCCTCAGTTTGTTCTCTATATTCAAGTCTTTTATCGTTTACCTCCCTGCTTTTATCTCATTTTATTTTTATTTCCTTTCCTCTATGTTCATCTGTTTTGTTTCTTAAATTCCACATGAGTGAAATAATATATTTGCCTTTCTCTGATTGACTTATTTCACTTAGCATAATACCGTTTAGTTCTACCCACCTTGTTGCAAATGGCAAGATTTCATTTTTCTCTAATATTTAAAAAATTAATGCTTATTTATTTTTGAGAGAGAGAGAGCGCAAGTGAGCATGCTCAGGGGAGGGGCAATGAGAGAGTGAGACACAGAATCTGATGTAGGCTCCAGGCTCTGAGCTGCCGGCACACAGCCTGATGTGGGGCTCAAATTCACAAACCACAATGTCATGCCCTGAGCTGAAGTTGGATGCTTAACCAACTGAGCCACCCAGGCACTCCAAGACTTTAATTCTTTTTGATGGCTGAGTAATATTCCATAATATTTTTATCTTTTGAAGAACCACCATACTGTTTTTCAGAGTGTCAGCATACAAAGTTCTTACAGTATTATTAACTATATTCCCTATTCTGTACCTTTAAAGAATATTTAATGTTTATTTATTTTTAGAGAGAGACAGAGCAAGAACGGGGAAAGGGAAGATAGAGAGAGGGAGACAGAATCTGACGCAGGCTCCAGGCTCTGAGCTGTCAGTACAGAGCCCAATGGGGTACTTGAATACCTGAACCATGAGATCATGACCTGAGCTGATGTTGGATGCTTAACCAACTGAACCAGCCAGACAGCCTGTACTTTTCATCTTTATACCTTATTTATTTTATTTTTTAAATTTTTATTTAAACTGAATAGTTAACATACAGTGTAATAGTAGTCTCTGGTATAGAATTTAGTGATACAACTTTTACATACAATATGTTATTCTCATCACAACTGTGCTCCTTAATCCCTATCATTTATTTCACCTACCCCCCTCCCTACTTCCCCTCTGGTAACCATCAGTTTGTTCTCTATAGTTAAGAGTCTTCCTTGAGTTTTCTTTTTTCCCTTATGGTTCTTTGTTTTGTTTTTCAAATTCCACATATAATTCAAATCATATGGTATTAGTCTTTCCTGACTGACTTTTTTCGCTTAGCAGAATGCTCTCTAGGTCCATCCATGTTGTTTCAAATGGCAAGATTTCATTCTTTTTTATGACTGGGTAGTATTCCAATATATGTATATGTATATATACACACAGCACACCTTCTTTATCCATTCATCAGTTGATGGACATTGGACTCTTTCCATAATTAGGCTATTGTTGATAATACTGCTATAAACATTGGGGTGCATGTAACCCTCTGAATTACTATTTTTGTATTCTTTGGGTAAATAGCTAGGGGTCCAATTGCAGGATCATTGGGTAGTACTATTTTTATCTTTTTCAGGAACATCCATACTGTTTTCAAGAGTGGCTCCACCAGTTTGCATTCTCACCAATACTGTAAAGTGGTTCATGACCACCTTTCTCTGCATCCTTGCCAACATCTGTTGTTTCCTGTGTAGTTAGTTTTACCCATTCTGATTGGTGTGAGGTGATATCTCATTGTAGTTATGATTTGTATTTCCTTTGTGATGAGTGATGTTGAGCATCTTTTCATGTGTCTATTGGTCCTTTGTATGTCTTCTTTGGAAAAATATCTATTCATGTCTTTTGTTCATTCTTTCACTGTATTATTTGTAAGTTCTTTGTATATTTTGATTACTAACACTTTATCAGATAAGTCATTTGCATATATCTTCTCCCATTCAATCGACTGTCTTTTGGTTTTGTTGTTTGTTTTCTTTGCTGTGCAAAACTATTTATTTTAATGATGTTCCAATAGTTTATTTTTGCTTTTGTTTCCATTGACTCAGGAGACATCTAGTATGAAGTTGCTATGGCCAGTGTCAAAGAGGTTCCTGCTTTTACTATCTTCCAAGATTTTAATGTTTTCCTGTCTCACATTTAGGTCTTTCATCCATTTTGAATTTATTTTTGTGTATGGTGTAAGAAAGTGGTCCAGTTTCCTACTTTTTCATGTTGCTGTCCATTTTCCCAATACCTTTTGTTGAAGATACTGTCTTTCCCATTGGATATTATTTCCTGCTTTGTCAAAGATTAATTCACCATATAGTTGTAGGTTCATTTCTGGGTTTCTATTCTGGGTCTCTGTATCTATTTTTGTTCTGGCAATCATAATATTTTGATTGCTACAGCGTTGTCATATAACTTCAAGTCCAGAATTGTGATGCCTCCTGCTCTAATTTTCTTTTTCAAGGTTGCTTTGGCTATTTGATCTTTTGAGGTTTCATACAAATTTTAGGATTGGTTGTTCTACCTCTGTGAAAAATGCTGTTGATGTTTGATAGGAATTGCATTAAATGTATATGTTGCTATGGGTAGTATATACATTTTCACAATATTTGTTCCTGCAATCCATGAGCATGAGGTGTTTTTCCTTTTTTGTATGTGTGCATGTGTGTGTGTGTCATCTTCAATTTCTTTCATCTGTGTTTTATAGTTTTCAGAGTATAGATCTTTTACCTCTTTGTTTAATTTTATTCCTAGGTATCTTATGGTCTTTGGTGCAATTGTAAATGGGACCAATTCCTTGATTTCTTTTTCTGCTGCTTCATTATTGGAGTATAGATATGCAACAGATATCTGTACATCGGTTTTGTATCCTGTGACTTTGCTGAATTCATATATCAGCTCTAGCAATTTTTGGGTGCAGTTTTTTGGGTTTTCTGTATAGACTGTCATGTCTTTACAAATAGTAAAAGTTTGACTTCCTCCTTGCTGACTTGGTGCCTTTTATTTTTTTTGTCTGATTGCTGTGGCTAAAACTTCCAGTAGTATATTAAATAACAGTGGTGAGAATGGGCATCATGACTTTTTCCTCACTTAGAGGAAAGCTCTTAATTTTTACCCATGGAAGATGATAATTGTTGTGGGTTTTTCACATATGACCTTTATTATGTTGAGGAATCATCCATCTAACCCTACTTTTTGAGGGTTTCTATCATGAATGTATTCTGTACTTTGCCAAATGCTTTTTTTTTTCATCTATTGAAAAGATTATATGGTTTTTATCCTTTATTTCTTAATGTGGTGTATCATTTTGATTGATTTGTGAATACTAAACCAATCTTCAGCCCAGGAATAAATTCCACTTGGTCATGGTGAGTGATTTGTTTAATGTACTGTTAGATTCAGTTTGCTAGTATATTATTGAGAATTTTTACATTTAGTTGAGTATTTGGTTTTGGTATCAGGGTGATTCTGAGTTTGAAAGGTTTCTTTCCCTTTCTGTTTTTTAAAATAGTTTGAGAAGAATTGGTAGACTTCCCCTGTGAAGCCCTCTAGCCCTGGTCTTGTGTTTACTGGGAAATATTTGATTACTGATTCAATTTCTTTGCTGGTTATGGGTCTGTTGAAGTTTGCTATTTCTCCCTGTTTCTGTTTTGGTGGTTTATATGTCTTCGAAAATTTATCCATTTATTCCCAGTTTTCCAATATGTTGGCATATAATTTTTCATAATATTCTCTTATAATTGCTTGTATTTCTGTGGTGTTGGTTATTTTTCTTCTCTCATTTGTGATTACATTTATTTGTGCCCTTTCTCTTTTCTTTTGGATAAGTCCTGCTAAGGGTTTATCACTTTGTTAATTTTTCTAAAAGAACCAGCTCTTGGTTTCATTGATATGTTCTATCACTTTTTTTTAGTTTCTATATCATTTTTTTCTGCTATAGTCTTTATTATTTCCCTTCTCTTGTTTCTGGGTTTCATTTGTTCTTTTTCTGCCTCCTTCAGGTATAAGGTTAGGTTGTTTATATGAAATATTTCTTGCTTCTTGAGGTAGCATTGTATTGCTATATACTTCTCTCTTATGACCACTTTTGCTGCATCCCAAAGGTTTTGGACTGTTTTGTTTTCCTTTTCATTTTTTCCATATGTTTTTATATTTGATTTCCTGGTTGACGCCTTCATTGTTTAGTAGCATGTTGTTTAACCTCCATGTATTTGTGCGTTTTCCATTGTTTTTCTTATAATTGCTTTCAAGTTTCTTAGCATGTGGTCTGAAAAATATGCATGGTATGATCTTAGTCTTTTTGTACTTGGTGAGGCCTGATTTGTGACTTAGTATGTGAGCTATTCTGAGAATGTCCCTTGAAAACTCTTGAGATGAATTTGTATTCTGCTGCTTTGGGCTGAAATGTTCTGAATATATCTGTTAAGTCCATCTTGTACAGTGTCTTATCCAAAGCCGTTGTTTTCTTGTTGATTTTCTGTTTGGATGATCTGTGCATTGGTGTAAGGGTTATTAAAGTCTTGTACTATTATTGTATTATTATCACTAAGTTCCTTTATGTTTGTTATTATTTTTAAAACATATTTGGGTACGTTCATGTTGAGGAATAAATATTTACAGTTGTTAGATCTTGTTGGCTAGTCTCCATTATTATGATACAGTGCCCTTCATCTTTTGTTACATTCTTTGTCTTAAAGTCTAGCATGTGTGATATAATTCTTGCTACTCCAACTTTCTTTTCACACTTATTTGAATGATAAATGTTTCTTCTTCACCTCACATTCAATCTGCAGGAGTCTTAGGTCTAAAATGAGTCTCATGAAGGTAGCATATAGATGGGTCATGTATTTTTATCCATTCTGACACCCTAGGTCTTTTGATTGGATCATTTAGTCTATTTACAGTCAGAGTAGTAATTTTTAAATACTTTTTATCACTATGAGAGAGAGAATGTACAGGGGAAGGTCAGAGAGAGATGGAAGTAGAGAATCCCAAGTAGGTTCTGCACTGTCTCAGAGCCTGATGCGCTGCTCAGTCTCATGAACTGTGAGATCATGATTAAGAGTGAGGCACTTCAAATCATGGAAAGAGCCTAAATGTCCATCACCTGATGAATGGATCAAGAAGATGTGGTGTATATATACAATGGAGTATTACATGGCATTGAGAAAGAATGAAATATGGCCATTTGTAGCAAAGTGGATGGACCTCCAGGGTATCATGCTAAGCGAAATAAGTCAGGCGGAGAAGGACAGATACCATACATTTGCACTCATAGGTCTAAAAGGAGAACAGGAGAAACCTAATGGAGGACCATGGGGAGGGGAAGAGGGAAAGAGAGTTGGGGAGAGAGAGGGAGGCAAAACTTGAGAGACTCCTGAATACTGAAAATGAACCAAGGATTGAAGGGGGAGGGGGAGGGGGAAGGGTGGTGGTGGTAATGGAGGAGGGCACTTGTGGGGAAGAGCAC
Source organism: Suricata suricatta (assembly GCF_006229205.1). Taxonomy (NCBI): domain Eukaryota; kingdom Metazoa; phylum Chordata; class Mammalia; order Carnivora; family Herpestidae; genus Suricata; species Suricata suricatta. The sequence goes on along the minus strand of NC_043717.1, from coordinate 60,817,785 downwards.
TGGGTGTTATATGGAAACCAATTTGACAATAAATTATTAAAAGTCAAGCACTTAACCAACTTAGACACCCAGGCACCCCCAGAGTAGTTATTAATAGATATGAATTTAGTGAGATTGTATTCCTTGTTTTGTCATTGTTTATGTATTTTCTCTGAAACTTTTTTTGTCTGTCATTTTGGTCTTTCCACTCAGAGTTTCCTTTAACGTTTCTTCCAGGGCTTACTTAATGATCATGAAACCCTTTAAGTTTTGTTTCTCTGGGAATCATTTTGTTTCTCCTATTCTGAATGACAGCCTTGGTGGATAGAGTATTTTTGGCTGCAGATTTTTCCCATTCAGCACATTGAATATATCATGGCACTCCTTTCTGTCTTGCCAAGTTTCTGCTGAGACATCTGCAGCTTGCTTTAGGGATCTTCCCTAATAAGTTAGGGATTTTTTTTGTCTTGCTATTTTTAAGATTTTTTTCTGTATCATTATATTTTGCAAATTTAATTATGATATATCTTGGTGTTGGCTTGCTTTTTAAAATTTTGATGAGAGTTCTCTTTTCCATCTGGAAATGGATATCTCTTTCGTTCCACAGATAAGGAAAGTTTTCAACTATTATTTCTTCAAATAAATTTTCCACCCCCTTTTTTCTCTTTTATTCTTCTGGTACTCCTATAATATGAATGTTACCACATTTGATAGAGTCTATAAATTATTTAAGTCTATTTTTGGTGTTCCATAATAATTTTTTTCTCTCTTTTGTTCAGCTTTATTTTTCTCCATTATTTTACCTTGTCTATCACTTATTCTCTGTTTCTTCTATTTTTGTGTTCATTAAAGTGTTTTCAATCTGTTTTTGAATTTTTATTTCTGACTGACTTTTTTAACTTTCTTTTTTAACTTGAGAGATAGATAGTGCAAGCAGGGGAAGAGGGAGAGAGAGAGAGAGAGAGAGAGTCTTAAGCAGGCTCCTAGCTCAACTCAGACCCTGACATGGGGCTCGATCCCATGACCCTGCATCATGTCTTGAGCCAAAATCAAGAGTTCTCCTATATTTTGTCATTGTTTTTCTGTTAATTTATTTGTTTTATTTTGTTTTTTAGATTCTAGATGTAACTGTAATCATATGGAATTTGTCTTTCTCTGGCCTATTTCAAGATTTCATATAAATATATTTCATTATATATATATATATACACACATATATATATTACCTCTTACTTATCCATTCATTTACTGATGGAAATTTAAGTTGATTCAATATCTTGACTATTGTAATAATGTTGCAATAAACATAGTGGTGCAGATATCTTTTTGAATTAGTGTTTTTTTCTTTTTCGGAAAAGAGTAGTGGAATTACTGTTTCATATGATACTGTACTTGTAGTTTTTTGAGAAATCTCCATAGTGTTTTCCACAGAGGCTGCATCAAATCACATTCCCACTAACAGATTTGAATGATTTTCTTTTCTCCACATCCTTGCCAACACTTGTTATTTCTTGTTTTTTCGATACTGGCAATTCTGACTGGACTGAGGTGATATCTCACTGTGTTTTTCATTTGCATTTATCTGATGATTAATGATGTTGAGGACTTTTTCATGTGTCTGTTAACAGTCCATAAGCCTTTGGGAAAAAAAGGTCTTGGGGTGCCTGGGTGGGTCAGTAGGTCTGAGTCTTGGTTTTGGCTTAGGTCATGATTTCAGGGTTTTGTGAGTTCACACCCTGCATTGGGCTCTGCACTGGCAGCATGGAACCTGCTTTAGATCCTCTCTCATCCTCTCTCTCTCTCTGTGCCTTCCCCAGTCATACTCTGTGTCTCTCAAAATAAATAAACTTAAAAAAAGAAAAAGTCAGATCATGTTCTTTGCCCAATTTTAATCAGATTAATTTTCTTTTTGTTGTTAAGATCTTTATATATTTTGGATATTGACTCCTTATCAGATATATAATTTGTATATATCTTCTCCCATTCAGTAAGATGTCTTTTCCTATGGTTTCCTTCACTATAGAAATTTTTAAAGTTTGATGTAGTTTAATTTTTCTTTTGTTTCCCTTGTATGGAAAGACATATATAGATATTGCTAAAGTCAAGACCCATGAGTTTACTACTTATATATATTTTTAGAAATTTTATGGTTTCAAGTATTACATTTAGATATTTAATCCATTTTGACTTTATTTTTGTGTGTGGTGTAAGAATGTGCTCCAGTTTCATTCTTTTGAATGTAGCTGTCTAGTTTCCCAAAGCATTTATTGAGGAGACTGTTTTCCCCTCCAATACATTCTTTCTTCTTTTGTCATAGATTATTTGACCATATAAATATAGGTTTATTTGTGAACATTAAATTCTATTCCATTGATCTATGTGTCTGTTTTTGTCCCAGTACCATACTGTTTTGATTACTGTATGTAGTTTTGTAGTATAGTTTGAAATTGCGGACTGTGATACCTCTAGGTTTGTTCTCTCTCAATATCACTTTGGTTATTCAGGGTCTCTTGAGGTTCCATACAAATTTTAGGATTTTTTTGTTACAGTTCTGTGAAAAATATTAGTATTTTACTGGGGACTGCATTTAATCTGTACATTATTTTGGATAGCATGAACATCTTAACAATACTAATACTTCCATTCCATGAGTATACTATATTTTTCCATTTATTTATGTCATCTTCAACTTCTTTTGCCCATATTGTATAGTTTTGAGAGTTCAGGTCATTTACCTCCTTGGTAAAATTTATGTTTATATATTTTAATATTTTTATGCAATTGTAAGTGGGATTGTTTGCTTAATTTTCCTTTCTACTATTTTGTTATTAGTGTATACAGATGCAACATATTTCTGTATATGAATTTTGTGTCTTGCCACTTTGTTGAATTCTTTTATTAGTGCTAATAAATTTTGGTGGAATCCTTAGAATTTTCTATGTATAATATCATGCCATGTAGAAATAGTAACAGTTTTACTTATTTATTATCAATTTGGATGCCTTTTATTACTTATTTTCTTTGGTTTGACTGCTGTGGCTAAGACCTCCAGTACTATGTTGAGTAAAAGTGGGATTGCCAAATATGGCCTTTATTATATTGATGTATAATATACCCACCATTGAGAAAGAACCATTGAGGTTTTTCTATACCCACTTTGTTAAGAATTTTTATCACAAATGGATGCTGAATTTTGTCAAATGCTCTTTCTGCATTCTACTGTTGAGATTATCATGATTTTTATCCTTCATTTTGTTGATGTTTTGTGTTCACATTGTTATGAACTGTCCTTGCATACATGGAATAAATACCACTTGATTACGGTGAATGGTCCTTTTAATGTATTTTTGAATTTGGTTTGTAATGTTTTGTAAAGGATTTTTGCATCTGTGGTCATCAAGGATATTGGTCTGTAATTTTTTTCTTCTAGTGTCTTTTTTTAACTTATTTTATTTTTTCATTTTTTAAAGCTTTTTCATTTTGAGAGAGACAAAGTGCAAGTGGGGGAGGGTCAGAGAGAGGGGGAGAATCTCAAGCAGGCTCCACGCTGTCAGTGCAGAGCCCAGCGCAGGGCTCAAACTCACAAAACTCTGAAATCATGACTTAAACTGAAATCAAGAGCTGGATGCTCAACTCACTGAGCCACCCAGGTGCCCCATTTTTTCTGGTTTGGTATCAAGTTAATGTTGACTTCAAAGTATAAATTAGGAATAATTCTTTTTTTTCCTTTAAAAATAATTTAAGAAGGATAGGTAGTAAGTCTTCTTTAGATGTTTGGCAGGATTCACCTGTGAAGCCACCTGGTCCTGAAGTTTGGTTTGTTGGGAGTTTTGATTATTGATTCAGTTGTGTTACTGACAATCAGTCAGTTCAAGGTTTCTATTTTTTTCCTGATTAAGTCCAAGGAAATTGCATATTTCTAGGAATTTGTCCATTTCTTCTAGGTTGGACTATTTATTGGTATGCACTTTAAAATTTTTTTTAATGTGCTGTCAGCACAGAGCTCAATGCCTGGCTCAAACTTATGAACCGTGCAATCATGACCTGAGCCAAAGTTGGACGCTTAACTGACTGAGCCACCCAGGTGCCCCTTCTTTCTCTTTTTTCTTAAGGAGTCTGGCTAAAAGTTTATCAGTTTTGTTTATCTTGTCAACAAACCAGCTCTTGGCTTCACTGATCTTTTTTTTTAATGTTTTCTAGTTGGTATTTCATGTATTTTTGGCCTGACATTATTATTACCTTCCTTCTGTTAGGTTTGGGCTTTGTTCCTCTTTTTCTAGTTCCTTTAGGTGTGAGATTAGGTTGTTATATGAGATTTTGCTTGTCTCTTTAAATCAACCCTTGTTGCTATACATTTCCTTCTTAGGACTGCTTTTGGGCTTCCAAAGATTTTAGCCCATTGTGTTTTAAATTTCATTTATCTTTATATATCGTTTGATTTCTTATTTCATTTTAATTAATTGACTCATTAATTGACCCATTAATTCATTAGTAGCATATTGTTTAGCCTCCATGTGTTTTGGTTTCCAGATTCTTTCTTGTAACAGATTTCTAGTTTATTCTGCTTGGTTGGAAAACTCCTTGCTATGATTTCAATTTTTTTAAGCTTATGGAGACTTCTTTTGTGGCCTAATATGTGATCTATCCTGTAGAATGTTCCATGTGCACTTGAAAAGAATGTGTGTTGTGTTGTTTTTATGTTGAATGTTCTGTATATATCTGTTAGCTTCATGTGGTCTAACGTCTCATTCAAAGCCATTGATTACTTGTTGATTTTCTTTCTGGATGATCTATTCATTGATGTGAGTGGAATGTTAAAGTCCCCTTCTGCCATTCTATTACTGTTGGTTTCTCTCTTTATGTCTTTTAATATATGTTTTATCTATTTAGTTAGTCCAACATTGGGTGCAGAGACTTTTATAATTGATATATCATTTTTTAACGATTCCTTTATCATTATGTAGTGCCTCTTAAAACTGTCTATTTTAAAGTCTATTTTGTCTAATACAAGTATTGGTACTGCAGCTTTCATTCACTTCAATTTGAATGGCATATCTCTTTCTATCCCTTATCTTTTAGACTGTGTTTTTTTTCTGAAGTGAGTTTCTCATAAGCAGCACAGGGATAGGTCTTATTTTTTTTATCCATTTAGTCAACATATCTTTTCTTATAGGAGCATTTGATCCATTTCCATTTAAATTAATTACTGATAAGTATGTACTTATTGTTAATTGTTTTCTGAATTTTAATGTAGTTTTCTGGTTTTTTTCTTGTGTTTTTCTTCTCTTTTCTTTGTAGTTTGATGATATTTTTAGTGTACTAGAATAATTTGCCAAGTTAATATATTATTTTACTTTAAGTTTAACTTACATTAAAAATCATGCAGGGCCATCCATACACCGGGACATTGTGCCTTTTGGTGTGCTTAATTTTTGTATTCTCCAGAATTTTCGAAGATAAAACTCTCACAACATAGAAGGGAGTCATAGCATCCATATTCCTTTGGCCCAAATAATATGATAATGTATATATTTTTTCATTTGAGGTTTATATACAAATGATATGGGAGTGGCTTGGTTAAAACAATTATTTCTAGTTGGAATAGAAGGTTGGTTATATAAATGTTAACTATTCACAAAAGTAGCTTTTATATAACACATTATAGTTTGCCAAGTATTTTAAGAAGATAATTTATTATGTGTAGAAGAGTAAGAAAGGTTTTATAACTCCATTTTCCAGATGAAAAAGCTAAATCCAAGGGGTTAATGAAATAGATATATCCTGATTCTTAACATAGTGTTCTCATTCCACCATTTCTAAAGGCCACTTGAACCTCTATTTAAGCCATGGTGAATTTAACAGGAACAGAATTTACCCTCTTATCTTAAATCGTAAAACAAACAAGGTAAAAATACATATGAAACAGTAGATTTCGGGTATTCAACAAAAGAAAACACCAGGTCATGATTATTGAGAGTAGGGAAATAAGACTAGCCCTATGAGTGTCTCAACTTGCTGCCTATAGAAAGTATCCAGATCACAACCAAGGGAAAATGAAGCCAAACCGACTGGAAGTCTCTCTGAGTTAAGGAGACAAAGGTAAGGAAAGAGAGAATGGCTAGGATTTGAAGAATGGAATACTGGAGAGGAGAAAGCTCACAGAGAGATGAAAACTGCACATTGAGAAAGTTATGGAGATTTGTACAGGGACCCCTCAAGTCTTTGGCTAAATACTGATAGACTCCAGTGTGTTAAGAAACTATTGAAGACAAGGAACAAACAGCTAGAAAAGATAAAGCAAACAATTCTCAGACCTCACTCACATAGGACCCAAAATTATGTATGTTCCCAACAGCCAGACTGGAAAACCTCATATTTTATGGAGCACCTAGGAAGGTCCTCGGAAGGATCTTGATTCAGTAATGGGACAAATTAGCCCTAATCTATAGGCAATTCTGGATTTGCCTAACAAAATGAAATCTTAAAAGAATTAAATAATTTTCAAGTAACATAAATATATCCCAGAAAAAAAAGCCCAATAATATTTAAAGAATACAAAAACATCCAGTACTCAATAAGAAACTGCACAATAACTGCCAATAAATGAAAAACTACCATGCATGGAAATAAATATTAAATAGAGCCTTACTTTCGTGAAAAGGAATTTATAAAACAGAATGAAAATGATAGATTATAGAAATAGTAAAGGAAAAGATTAAAACAGCTGTGGTAACCATATGCCTTATGTTCAAATAGGTAGCCAAGAAAGGGGTACCTTCCTGCACTGTTGGTGGGAATGCAAACTGGTGGAGCCACTCTGCAGTATGGTGTGGGGGTTCCTCAAGAAACTAAAAATAGAACGACCCTATGACCCAGCAATTGCACTATTAGATATTTATCCAAAGGATCCAAAAATACAGGTGCAAAGACGTACATGCACCTCCAATGTTTATAGCATCATTATCAACAATAGCCAAACTATGGAGAGAGCCCAAACAAATGTCTCTCGAGTGATGAATGGATAAAGAAGATGTGAAGATCTGGTATATATGTATACCACATGTAGGTATATGTGGTACATACACACACACACACACACACACACACACACACACACACACAATATGGAATATTACCAAGCCATCAAAAAGAATGGAATCTTGCCCTTTGTAATGATGTGGATCGAGCTAGAATGTATTATGCTAACCGAAATAAGTCATTCAGAGAAAGACAAATACCATATGATTTCACTCATGTGGAATTTAAGAAACAAAACAAACAAATATATGGGAATGTGGGGGGGAAGAGAATATAGAGAAACAAACCACATGAGACCCTTAATGATAGAGAACAAACTATGGGTGGATGGAGGGTAAAAGCCATAGAGAGCAAACTGAGGGTTGATGGAGAGGATATAGGTGGGGGATGGGCTAGATGGGTGTTGGATATTAAGGAGGGCAATTGTAATGAGCACTGGGTGTGGTATGTAAGTGATGAATCACAGAATTCCACTCCTGAAACCAATATTGCAAGGTATGTTAATTGACTATAATTTAAATTTTAAAAAAGGTAAAAGGAAGCACAAGCATGACACAGAAAGAAAGTGATTTATTAAAAGATCCAAATTGAATTCTAGAGACAAAATAAAGTACATAAAGTCCCAAAAGGTGAGAAAATGAAGAAAACTATTTTAAAATTAAACGCTGAAAAAGTTTTAATATTATAAAACTATGAATGCACATAGCAAGAAACTGAACATATCCCAAGAAAAAAGCTGAAGAAAATGGTATCTCATACTCCAATAGCTGAAATCCAAGGAAAATAATAAAATCTGAAAAGCAACTGGGGGAATATTTGTTTTATTGGTGTTGAGTTGTATAAGTCATTTATGTATTTTTGATATTAACCCCTTATTGGATATATATTTGCAAATATCTTCTCCCATTCAGTAAGGTGCATTTTTGTTTTATTGATGGCTTCTTTCATTGTGCAAAAATTTTAATTTTTAATTATCCCAGTAATGTGTTTTTCCTTTGCATGGGGAACATGTCTAGAAAAATATTGCCACTACCAATGTCAAAGACATTGCTTCCTTTATTTTCTTCTAGGATTTTTATGGTTTCATATCTCACATTTAGGTCTTAATTTATTTTGAGTTTATTTTGTGTATGGTGTAAGAAAATAGTCAAGTTTTATTCTTTTGCATGTAGCTGTTCAGTTTTTCCCATCACCATTTATTGAAGAGACTGCCTTTTCCTTAATATATATTCTTTCCTCCTTTGTTATAGATTAATTGACCATATAAGTGTGAGTTTATTTCTGGGCTCTATATTTTGTTTATTGATTTATTTGTCTGTTTCTGCTCCATACTATTTTGATGACTACTATCTGTACTATACCTTGAAATCTGGAATTGTGATAGCTTCACCATTGCTGTTCTTTCTCAATATTGCTTTGGCTCTTCACGGTCTTTTGTGGATCCATACAAATTGTAGTATTATTTGTTCTAGGTCTGTGAAAAATGTTATTGGTATTTTGATAGGGATTTTATTGAATCTGTAGATTGTTTGGGTAATATAAACATTTTAGCAATATTAGTTCTTCCATCCACATTTCTCCATTTGTGTCCTCTTAAGTTTCTTTCATCTGTGTTTTATAGTTTTCTGAGTATAGATCCTTCACTTTCTTGGATAAGTTTATTCCTAGGTATTTTATTCTTTTTGGGCAATTGTAAATGAAATTGTTTTCTTAATTTCTCTTTCTGCTACTTTGTTATTAGTATCTAGAAATGCGGTCAGTTTAAGGGTATTAATTTTGTGTCCTGAAATTTGACTGAATTCATTTATTACTTATAGTAGTTTTTTTGTAGATTCTTTAGAGTTTTCTATGTATAGTATTATACTGTCTTCAAATAGTGGCATTTTAGCTTCTTTACCACTGTGGATGTTTTTTATTTATTTTTCTTCTCCATCTCTTTTCTTGCTATGGCTAGATATGGAAGTGACCCAAGTATCATCAATAGCTGAATATATAAAGAAAATGTAGTATATATATACAATGGAATATTAATCAGCCATAAAAGAATTAAATCTTGTCATTTGTGAAAACGTGGATGGGCCTAGAACATATTACGTTGAGTGAAATACATCAGATTGAGAAAGAAAAATGCCATGATTTGACTTATATGTAGAATCTGAAAAACAAAACAAATGAACAAACAACAACAATAAAATTAGAAAGGACTCATAAATATAGAGAACAAACTAGTGGTTGTCAGAGAAGAGGAGGATGGGGGACAGGCAAAATGAGTGGAGTGAAGTACAAACTTCCACTTATAAAATAAATAAGCCATGTGGCTGAAAAGTATAGCTTAAGGAATATAGTGAATAATAATGCAATAAGTGCGTGATGACACATGCTAACTACACTTCTTGTGGTGTGCATTTTGTAATGTATATAATTGTCAAATCACTGTTGTACGCTTGAAACTAACATGTCAGCTCTACTTAAATTAAAAAAGACTCATTGTAAAGCTACAATAATTAAGACAGTGTAGTTTTGATGAAATAGTGGACACAAAGATCAATGGGACAGAAAAGATTGTCCCAAAATAGACCCACACATATCGATGGCCCATTGATTTTTTTACAAAGATGAAAAAGCAGTTCAATAAAAAAATTTCCTCAAATAATGGTGCTGGGACAATTAAATATCTATAGCCAGAAAAAAAAAGCTCACAAAACTTACCTGTACTTCACACCTCTACAAAGGTGATCTCAAAATGGACTATAAACGTAAATGTGAAATGGAAAAATATAAAACTAATAGTAGAAAACATGGGAACAATTTCTGTGACCTTGTGCTAAACAAAAGTTTATTGTATATAACAGTAAAAGCAAAAGTACAATCTATAAAAGAAAAATAACAGTGATAAATTGGGCTTCGTCAAAATTAAAATCTTTTCTGTGAAATTCACAATTTTTTGAAATATACTTTATTTTAATAAAATAAAATAGATAAGCCATTAGCAGGGAGAAAATATTTACCAATCATATTTTGATAAAAGACTTGTCTCCAGAATATGTTATGACTCCTAAAAACTCAATAAAAAGTAACATATTGAATTAAAAATTTGCAAAATATTTGGATAGTTCTACAAAATTGATATATGAATGGCAAATAAGCATATCAAAAATGCTTAATGTCATTACTCACTAGGGAAATATAAATTAAGATCACAATAGTAACATAGGATTATACACCTATTAGAATGGCTAATTTTTATTTGTTTTATTTATTTCTTTAAAGTTTTTATTTAAATTCCTGTTAGTTAACATATAGTGTAATATTAATTTCACATTTATAATTTAGTGATTAAACACTTCCATACAACACCCAGCACTCATAACAAGTGCACTGCTTAATCCCCATCATCTATTTTACCCAGCCTGCCATCTACCTCCTCTCATTTTACCATTAGTTTGTTCTCTGTATTTAGGAGTCTGTTTTTTGGTTTGCATTCCTCTCTCTCTTTTTTTTTTATCCTTTGCTTATTTATTTTGTTTCTTAAGTTCCACATATGAGCGAAATCATATGGTATTTTTGTTTCTCTGACTTATTTTGCTCAACATAATATTCTCTAGCTCCATCCATGTCATTGCAAATGGCAAGATTTAATTCCTTTTTGTGGTTGAGTAATATTCTATTGAATATATACACCACACCCTCTTTATCTACTCATCAGTTGATCCATCATCTGGATATTGTAGATAATACTGTTATAAACATAGGGGTATATGTATCCCTTTATTAGTATTTCTGTATCCTTTGAGTAAATATCTAGTAATGAAATTGATGGATCATAGGGTAGTTGTATTTAATTTTTTTAAATATCTGATAATAATAAATGCTGGTGAGAATGTGAAAAACCTGAAGCTTACATAGAATACTGATGAGAAAAGCAAATTTTTGCAGTCACCTTTGAAAACTGTTTAGTAGTTTCTTATAAATTTACACATATACTTATTATACGAAATCCCACTCCTTGGTATTTACTCAGGAAAAATGGAAAGACATTTGCAGACAGAAACTTGCATACAAATGTTTTTATTGACTTTATTCATAATAGCCAAGAACTTGAAATATCCCAAATGTCCTCCACTGGATGAATGGATAAACTGTGGTACATTCCATGCAATGGAATACTACTCTGCAATAAAATGGAGAAAACTACTGATTCAGACAACACAGATAAATCTCAAATGGATTATGCTAAGTGGAAGATATGAGTCTAAGAAGAATACATACTCTATTATTCCATTTATATAGCATCCTTCAAAAGTTAATATTATAGAACCAGACTAGTTGTTGCTGGGGCTGGGGTGGCTGGAGAATTATTTATAAGGAAGCAGCATAAGGGAGGGTTTTTTTTGTTTTTCTTTTTTTAGCTGTGGATTTGTTTTGTATTTTGGTTGTGGTGGTGGTTTCATTACTACATATGTTTATCTTAATTCTTAAAACTGCATATCAAAAAGTGAAATTTACTATATATATCTAAAAGTGAATAATAATAATGGATAAAAAGAACAATGCTAATAAAGACATATTGGCCAAATTAAAAACATTCAAAATGTTTTATTAACCTAGGTGCAACTCTGCAAATAAAATATCAGTGGTTTATCTAAAATTCTAATTTTTATGTTGGAAAGAATGTGTTATATTTGACATGGTGATTATTTTATGGGCTCAATCCATCTTTAGAATCAGTTTTCCAAGAAGGATTACTTATCAGTAAAAATTTTTAGTATATTATTAGGGCATTATTGGAGCTGTCTTTATGTATGAAATCAGATATATAATGACAATGTTATATAGCAATTTATCTGAAATGTTTCCATGGGAAAATTTGGCCTAAACAATGGGGAACTGCTAAAGAGAAGTCATTCTTAGATTCTTCATTTTTCAATTACCCCTGAAGTAGTAAGATTAAAACATTTTACTCATTGCTCTTCTTGTTTGAATAGAATGTATTGAGCATAATCCTTCAATGGCTATGGATCTTCACTAAACAGCCGAATAGTAAAGCTGAGAGCAACCCGGGAAATCCCATACCTGAATATGATAGATAAATTGAAGGGCCTACCCATACTTAAAGATATAAATATGATACAGTTGTAATATGCTTTACAACTTAAGAAAATGAGTTTACATATCCTAAATTATTTATAACAACCCAGAATGGTAGGTAGAACATGTCATATATTCTAGCGTTTTGCAAAGTGGGAAATAGAGGCTCTTAAAAATTAAGTGACTTACCTAAGAGTCCACAGTGGAGCTAAATGTAAAACATAGGTCATCTTATTCCCATGGGCTGGTATATGCTGAGTGAGTGACACATTGCAAAAAGTATTAGATTAGGATATCCTGGGGTAAAGCTAAATGACTTATTATTTCAGTAATCAATTCGGTTACCCTCCCCACTTCAATCCAACAGACCTCAATTTCACTGAATGCAATTGCTTGGCATTTTCTTTGCACATAAATAAGAACTCAACTTTCTTTTAATAGTTTCTTGTCAAATTGGTTTCCATATTAACACCCAGTGTTCTTCCCCATAAGTGCCCTCTTCCATTACCACAACCCCCTTCCTCTTCCCCCTCCCCCTTCAGCCCTTGGTTCCCTGTCAGTATTCAATAGTCTCTCATGATTTGCATCCCTCTCTCTCCCCATCTCCCTTTCCTCCTTCCCCTCCCTAATGGAGTACTACATGGCAATGAGGAAGAATGAAATCTGGCCATTTGTAGCAAAGTGGATGGACCACGAGGGTGTCATGCTAAGCAAAATAAGTCAGGCAGAGAAGGACAGATACCATATGTTTGCACTCATAGGTCTAACAGGGAAACCTAACAGAACTCAACTTTTTAAAAATTTCAATAGTTTATTACCAAGTTGGTTTTCTTTTATTTAATTTTTAAGTTTTTTATTTTTTTAATAGTTTATTGTCAAATTGGTTTCCATATAACACCCAGTGCCAAGTTGGTTTTCATATAATGCCCAGTGCTCCTCCTTGCAAGTGCCCCCTCCATGACAATCACCCCCTTCCCCTACCCCACTCCCTCCTCAGCCCTCAGTTTGTTCTCAGCATTCAAAAGTTTCTCATAATTTGCCTCATTTCCTCTCCCCAACTCTTTTCCCCCCTTTCCCCTTTCCATGGTCCCCTATTAGGTTTCTCCTGCTAGACCTATGAGTGCAAACATATGGTATCTTTGCTTCTCTGCCTGACTTATTTTACTTAGCATGACTCCCTCCAGGTCCATCCATTTTGCTACAAGTGGCCAGATTTCATTCTTTCTCACTGGCATGTAGTATTCCATTGTATTTATATACATATATATATTACATCTACTTGAACCATTCATCAGTTGATGGACATTTAGGCTCTTTCCATCATTCGCTATTGTTGCAAGTGCTGCTATGAACATTGGGGTACATGTGCCCCTATGCATAAGCACTTCTGTCTCCCTTGGGTACATCCTTAGCAGTGCTATTTCTGGGTCATAAGGGAGTTCTATTTTTAATTTTATGAGGAACCTTCACACTGTTTTCCAGAGCGGCTTCACCAGTTTACATTCCAACCACCAGTGTAGGAGGGTGCCCAGTGTAGCAGGGTGCCCATTTCTCCACATCCTCGCCAGCATCTATAGTCTCTTGATTTCTTCATTTTAACCACTCTGACTGGCGTGAGGTGGTATCTCAGTGTGGTTTTGATTTGTATTTCCCTGATGCTGAGTGATGCTGAGCATCGTTTCATGTTCCTGTTGGCCATCTGGATGTCATCTTTGGAGAAGTGTCTGTTCAGGTCTTCTGCCCATTTCTTCACTAGATTATTTGTTTTTCAGGTCTGGAGTTTGGTGAGTTCCTTGTAGATTTTGGATACTAGCCCTTTATCTGATATGTCATTTGCAATTATCTTTTCCCATCACACTGGTTGCCTACTAGTTTTGTTGATTGTTTCCTTTGCATTGCAGAAGCTTTTTATCTTGATGAAGTCCAAATAGTTCATTTTGGTTCTTGATTACATTGCCTATGGGGATGTGTTGAGTAGGAAAATGCTGCCGTTGGGATCAAGGAGGCTATTTCCTGCTTTCTCCCTCTAAGGTTTTGATGGTTTCCTGTCTTACATTCAGGTCCTTTATCCATGTTGAGTTTATTTTTGTGAATGGTGTAAGAAAGTGGTCTAATTTCATTTTTCTACATGTTGCTATCCTGCTCTCCCAACAACACCTGTTGAAGAGGCTGTCTTTTTTCCATTGGATACTCTTTCCTGTTTTCTCAAAGTTTAATTGGCCACACATTCGTGGGTCCAGTTCTGGGTTCTTTATTCTATTCCATTGGTCCATGTGTCTGTTTTTGTGCCAATACTATACTGTCTTGATGGTGACAACTTTGTAATAGAGGCTAAAGTCTGGGATTGTGAAGCTTCCCGTTTTGGTTTTCTTCTTCAATATTACTTTGGCTACTTGGGTATTTTTGTGGTTCCATAAGAATTTTAGGATAGTTTCTTCTAGCTTTGAGAAGAATGCTGGTGCAACTTTGATGGGGATTGCATTGAATGGGTAGATTGCTTTAGGTAATAATGACATTTTAACAATGTTTGTTCTTTCGATCCATGAGCACAGAATATTTTTCCATTTCTTTGTGTCTTCTTCAGTTTCCTTAATAAGTCTCCTATAGTTTTCAGCATACAGGTCTTTACATCTTTGATTGGGTTTATTCCTAGGTATTTTATGAATTTTTGTGTGATTGTGAACGGAATCCGTTTCTTTATTTCTAGTTCTGTTGCTTCCTTATTGGTTTATAAAAATGAAACTGATTTCTGTACATTGATTTTGTACCCTGTGACTTATTGAATTCATGGATCTGTTCTAGTAGGCTTTGGGTGGAGTTTGTCATGTTTTTCATGTAGGGTATCACGTCATCTCTGAAAAGTGAAAGTTGGACTTCATCCTTGACAATTCTGATGCTTTTATTTCCTTTTGTTGTCTGATTGCTGATGCTAGGACTTACAGCACTATGTTAAACAACAGTGGTGAGAGTGGACATCCCTGTCGTGTCCCTGATTTCAGGGGGAAAGCTCTCAGTTTTTCCCCATTGAGGATAATATTAGCTGTGGGTTTTTTATAAATGGCTTTTATAATGTTTAAATAAGTAACTTCTATCTGGACTTTCTTGAGGGTTTCTATTAAGAAGGGATGTTGTATTGTGTCAAATGCCTTTTTTGCATCTATCAACAGAATCATAGGGTTTTTTCCTTTTCTTTTGTTATTGTGATGTATCACATTAATGGATCTGCAATATTGCATGAGCCTTGTATCCCAGGAATGAATCCCACTTGATCATAATGGATAATTCTTTTTATATGCTGTTAAATTAGATTTGCTAGTAACTTGTTGAGTATTTTTGCATCCATATTCATTAAGGATATTGGCCTGTAGTTCTCTTTTTTTGTTTGGTCTCTGGCTTAGGAATCAAAGTGATATGTGCTTCATAGAATGAATGAGTCCAGAAGTCTTCCTTCCATTTCTATTTTTTGGAATAATTGGCAAAGGTTTGGTGTTAACTCTGCTTTAAATGTCTGGTAGTATTCCACTGGGAATTCATCCGGCCCTGAGCTTTTATTCATTGGGAGATTTTTGATAACTGATTTGATTTCTTCACTGGTTATGGGTCTGTTCAGATTTTCTATCTCTTCCAGTTTGAATTTTGGTAGTGCATGTGCAATTAAGAATTTGTCCATTTCTTCTAGATTGTGCATTTTGTTGACTATAATTTTTCATAGTAATCTCTGGTGATTGCTTGTATTTCTGAGGGATTCGTTGTAATAGATCCATTTTCATTCATGATTTTGTCTATTTGGGTGCCTCTCTTTTCTTTCTGAGGAGCCTAGCTAGAGGTTTATCAATTTTGTTTATTTTTTTCAAAAAACCAACTCATGGTTTCATTGATCTGTTCAATTGTTTTTGTGGATTCTATCTTGTTTATTTATGCTCTGATCTTCATTATTCTCTTCTTTTGCTGGGTTTGGGTGCTCTTGCTGCTCCCTTTCTAGTTTCCTTAGGTGCTATGTTAGATTTTGAGTTTGTGCTTTTTTCTAGTTTGTTGAACTAGGCCTGGTTTGCAATAAACTCTTCTTGGTACTACCTTTGCTTCATCCCAGAGAATTTTGATTGTTGTATTTTCAATTTTTTTTGTTTCTATATATTTTTAAATTTCTTCTCTAATTGCCTGATTGGCCCAATCATTCTTCTGCAGGGTAGTTTTTAACCTCCACATTTTTGGAGGTTTTCCAGTCTTTTTCCTGTAATTGATTTCAAGTTTCATGGCATTGGGATCTGAAAGTGTGCATGGTATGATCTCAGTTCTTTTGTATTTATCGAGGGATGTTTTATGTCCCAGTATGTGATCTGTGTTAGAGCATGTGCCATGCGCAATCGAGAAGAAAGTGAATTCCCTAGCTTCAGGATGCAGAGGTCTAAATATATTTATGAATTCTATCTGTTCCATTGTGCTATGCAGGTCCATTGTTTCTTTAGTGATTTTTTTGTATGGTTGACCTATCCATTGTTGTAAGTGGAGTATTAAAGTCCCCTGAATTAGCACATTCTTATCAATAAGATTGTTTCTGTTTGTGAATAGTTGTTGTATATGGGTGCTCCCGAATTCGGTGCATAGATGCTTATAATTGTTAGCTCTTCTGGATGGAGAGACCCTGTAATTATTATATAATGTCCTTCTTCATCTTTTGTTACTGCCTTTACTTTAAAGTCCATTTTGTCTCATATAAATATGGCTACACCAGCTTTCTTTAGGCATCCAGTCACATGGTAGATATTTCTCCATCCCCTTACTTTCAATCTTAAGGTGTCTTCAGGCCTGAAGTGAGTCTCTTGTAGACAGTAAATAGATGGATTTTGGATTTTGATCCACTCTACTACCCTGTGTCATTTGACTGGAGCATTCAGTCCATTTACATTCAGTGTTATTATTTAAAAATGTGGGTTTAAATTCATTGTGTTCTCTGTAGGGTTCGTGTTTTTATTGATATCTCTGGTGTCTTATATTCTTTGCAACATTTACCTCATAGAGTCCCTCTTAGGATTTCTTGTAGGGCTGATTTGGTGGTGATGAATTCTCTCAACTTTTGTTTATTTGGGAAAACCTTTATCTGTCCTATTTTGAATGACAGGCTCGCTGGAGAAAGAATTCCTGGCTGCATATTCTTCCTGTTCATCACATTGAAGATTTCCTGCTATTCTTTTCTGGCCTGCCACGTTTCAGTACATAGGTCTGTAACCACTCTTGTATCCTTAGCTGCTTTCAGAATTCTCTCTTTATCTGTAATTTTGCCAGTTTTACTATGATATGTCATGCTGAAGTTTGATTCATGTTACATCTTAGGGGAGTTCAGTATATCTCTTGAATTTCAGTGTCTTTCTCTTTCCCCAGATTGGGGAAATTTTCCTGTATAATTTGGTCCAGCACCCCTTCAGGACCTCTTTCTGTTTCTTCCTCTTTAGGAACTCCTATGAGATGGACATTTTTCCCTTTGATTTGTCACTTAGGTCTCTATGTCTCTTTTCGTGCTCCTGTGTCAATTTCACTCTCTTTTTCTTGGCTTCCTCTTTTGCTATAACTGTGTCTTCTATTTCACCTGTTCTCCTCTCATCTTCTTCAATCCGTGCAGTGGCAGCCTCTGTTTTATTATTCACTTCATTTATAGCCTTTTTTTTTTTTAACTCGTCACAGCTATTTTGAAGGTTCCTAGTCTTTGTATCAATATCTTCTCTCATGGCTTCTATGCTTTTTCAACCCTAGTGCTTAATTTTTTGATAGTTGTTCTAAATTCTTGTTCAGTTATGTTGTTTGAGTCTGTTTTGAGCAGTTCTGTCTCTGTGATTTCTTCTTGGAGTTTCTTAGAGGAGAATTCTTTCGTTTTGTCATTTTGGCTAGCTTTCTGTCTCTTGTCAGTTTTAAAAGCTCGTTCTGCACTGTGCATCTATTAGTATTTCTCCTTTAAAGGAGACTCTCTGACTGTCTAGGGTCTGTTGTTTCAGGAGATATTCTTTTAATGGTGTCTCTCAGTTTCTCTTCTTATGCCTCTGATTAACTAATTTCCCTACTCAGAGATATTTGGTACTTTCCACTATGTGTGCTTTGGCTCGTTTCTTAAGGTAGCCCTGAAAAGGAAAACAGACAGACAAACACACGGGGAACACAAGCACACAGATGCACTGACAGAACAAGTAAAGAAGCAAACCAAAAGGGGACAAAAAATAAAGGAACAGGAAGGAAACGAGAGGACCAGAAAGGGAAAAAATAGCAGGCAGGGGAAGGGGACAGTGACAGCCAGTGATAAAGGGGAGTCTGAGAGCATAAAACCTGTGGAGGGGGGAGATAGGCTGAGACAAAGGAAAAACTATATGGATAGTAAGAGTTGATCTAAGCACAGCAGTGTATAAATGTTGGTTTTTTCAAGTCACCAGGAGGAAAGGGAGAAAGGTAGGACATAGGAAAACAGAAAAGGGAAAACATCAGAAAAAAATTAAAACGTTAAAGTATTAAGAAAAGAAAGAAAAACAATTAAAAATAATACGCAAAAACAGCAGCTCTCCAGAGCGGATGGGCATGGCTTGGTTTAGGTGGTTCAGGTCTCAAGGGCTGCTCTCTGAGGCCCTGCCTTAGTGGATGTGGGGAGAAGAATGGCGTCAGCCCAAGCTCTCCTCAGATCATGCATTGCCAGCCACTCTCTTGAGTCCAACCTCCTTTGCCACAGGCGGGTCTAATTGTTTCTTTTTTCTAAGTTCTGCTAGGATCTCAGTCATGGGCGATGTCTCCCTTCTCCAGGGATTATGCTATGAGTGATTCAGTCTCTACTTCTCTTCCCCTGGTCTCTCCACCGCCCTGCATCGCAGTCCCGCATGCAGCTCTCTGCAGATGTATGCGCCTGTGGACACACAGCTGCCCCGCTTGCGGCTCTCAGCAGTTCTATGTGCCTCTGGACTCACAGCTCTCTGAGGGCCCAGCACCAAGCCTCTGGGTGCTTTGTCTCCCGACTTCGCTTTGGTCCGGCGCTCCCTCCCCCAAAGTCTCCGGTCGCAGTTCACAGGCACTCACGCATCCGTGATGCTGTTGTCAATAATGGGTCTGTGAGCGCACGTCCGTTCTAGAAGATCAGAAAGCTGTGGCTTTTAATTTTTCTCAGTTTGATAATTGTGGGCGGGGGGAGGTAATGGGGCTCCTTACTTTTCTGCCACCTTGACCCTCCACCCAGAACTCAACTTTTAAAATGACGTTTTTTAAGGGCGCCTGGGTGGTTCAGTCATTTGGCATTCAACTTTGGCTCAGGTTATGATCTCACAGTTTGTGAGTTCGAGCCCCACTGCCTGGACCCTACTTTTGATTCTATGTCTCATTCTCTTTCTGCCCCTTCCCCACTTGTGCTTGGTTGGTCTCTCTCTGTCTCTCAAAAATAAATAAATGGCAATGAGAAAGAATGAAATATGGCCATTTGTAGCAAAGTGGATGGACTTCGAGGGTGTCATGCTAAGTGAAATAAGTCAGGTAGAAAAGGACAGATACTGTATGTTTGCACTCATAGGTCTAACAGGAGAAACCTAACAGAAGACCATAGGGAGGGGAAGGGGGAGCAAAGTTGGGGAGAGAGAGGGACACAAATCATGAAAGACTATTGAATACAGAGAACGAACCAAGGGCTGAAGGGGGAGGGGCAGGGGGAAGGGGGGTGGTGGTGATGGAGGAGGGCATTTGTGGGGAAGAGCACTGGATATTATATGGAAACCAATTTGACAGTAAACTATTGTAAAAAATAAATAAATGTAAAAAAATTAAAATGAAGGATTTTACAGCTGTTACTAATTTTTTTATAAATGGTTAGTAACTTTGGCTATTCAGCCATTCAGTATCTTGCCACTTAAACCAGGATAACAGGAATACATGAAGATAATGAGTTATTTTGCTTATAAGCCTTTATCTAGTTGTGATAGACAATCATTAGATCTCTTGTTGAAGCAGCTTTCTTGCTATTGCTATGAATTTAGGGGAAAAACCAGAAAGATCATAGCATTTTTTGTTGTCAGAATTGTAGAATCTGGAAGTCTTTTAGTACTCTGCATCTATTCATATAAGTGAGGAAGAACCTGCTGTGCTTTTTAATTTTTTAATATCATACTTAAGTAAATTTAACAGTTGTAGCCAGCCAATAGGAAAACATTCCTATATTTTATAGCAGTTACCACCACACTTGAGGATCACCCATCTCTTGCATTCTAAGATTTTTATTTTTGTAGTTAGAGCACTTCAAAGCCATTATCCTCATTATGCATTAGTGAATTGAAGTTTTTAGTCCTCCTCAGAATTCATTCCAAAATATCTTGTTTCTAAATCCATGCCAGATAATGTATTTTGGGTATTTTCCCTCTACCTTCTGGTTCCTCTCTTGATTGTAGTTGAATTATTTAGGAGAAGGAATTGTACATTGCTCTGAAAGCTGACAGACATGATAGCAAATGTTGCTTTGATGGATACCATCACCACCATCTGGTTCAAATATCCTTGAAAGTTTGGTCACGTAGCAGAATGAAATCTCCTCCAGAAAGTTAGTGGAGTTTTTTTGTTCTTGAAAGTTTCAGGGAGAAACTCTATTTCATTTTATTTTTTCCTCTATACATCCGATTTTATCTAATTAGATTTCTTAACATTAGATAAGAAGATGAAAAAAAGTCAGGTATATAAATAGCAATTAGATGGCTATATGACTGTCTTTAATTTCTTTATGAGACTACCTTATTGTTCAACATATCCAGAGAAAGGAAATTTATTTTTATTTACATGTCAGTGTACTAGATTGTTTCCATATCCAGTATACTAAAATGGTTTCTGTTTGGTTTGGCTTATGGTGTTTTTTTGTTGCTATTTTTCTAATTTTGAAGGGGCAATTTCCTTGGAAAGGATTTTCTTTCTGTAAACTTTTAAGAATAACAATTTCAGTGTGACCCCTTTTAATAAGAACCTGAAGTTGCCTTAATCTAATTACAAGAGTTCTTATTTATGAAATACATTACTAGAATTCATTCTCTTTTAAAAATAAGTTTGATCTGTCTTATAGTTGTGAGATTCACAGGTTGTTTTCTCTTAATATTAAATACATTGCATATTGACAGGAAGGATAAAGTTCATTATAAGCATTTTCTTGTATAATTATGATGGTGTCAATTTAATTAAAATTATGTAGTTTTTAACATAGTTTATTTTTAGTAAAATTCACATGATTTTGAATTTTTATTCATATACTATCATTATTAAAAATAATTATTTTGGTTAGTATTGCCTAAACTAAAGTTGTTTTTAGTCATCAACACTTTCTATTTATTTTTAAGCTTTTTAAGGGAGGTTTTGTTTTAATATATAAAAGGAACACCTTTATTCAAGAAAGAGGAAAAGTAAAAGCACCCCTTGGTTTCAGATCATGTTATCTGGTTATAAGACATGCCAAATGCCTTGTTTGACAAAGAACAGTGAGTATTTCTGTTGATAATTGACCATGAATGTATGGCTACCACCATCTCTGTCTATACTAGCTATAAACATTTATTACAGTGAAAGAACCTTTATTTCCCTATGTACTGACACTAACCAGATAAGGGTTTTCCTCTCTCTTTTATTTTGTCCTTAAAGTTGTTAGTTTTTAAGAACAAATTTAATAAGTATTTTCATTATATATAATTTTCAGTTAGAACCTGTCTTCTTTTAGCACACAAATTTTTGCCCTATACTGGGAATTAGTTCACTTAAAAAAATCATACAGCTTCAAATTACTGAAACTGTATCAAAGAACAAAAGGATACTAATTCTGCATATACCCAATTTTTATTCCAATTTTCAGGGTGTCTTCTTTTATTTTTAGATGAATCTGCGTTCTGTATTTACTGTAGAACAACAAAGGATTTTACAGCGTTATTATGAAAATGGAATGACAAATCAAAGTAAAAATTGCTTTCAGCTCATATTACAGTGTGCACAAGAGACTAAGCTGGACTTCAGTGTAGTCAGGGTAAGTATGAGGTCTTACTTCTTGAATTTATAGCTTTTTATTGTAATTGATAATTGGTTCAGAGTATGAAGTTATTAACATTATAAACAGGTTCACTTTCCTGGTGTAAAAATACTATTTAAGAAATAGAAGTAATCATTTAGTATATATATTTGTAAATACCTTAAAAACACTAAAAATTTTGCATTATAAACATGCCTTTTAAAAATCCCAGTCCTTTGAACTAATGAGTACATTTAAGATTGTTTATCCTATGCCTGGTTGAAACTCAAAATTAACTTGGATATAACCTACCAAAATGGCATCAGTAAAATTGGCATCTACCAAGGGACTATTGTGTACCTAGCATATTTACATCATGTACTTGAATTTTTTCATCTGGCACTTTAAATTTCAGTGTTTTTGTGTTTTTAGAAAAACTGGACCTTTTCATAAGAAAAAGACATGCATTTTAATGTGTTAACTAATGCATAAGGGACAAGAAATCCCAAAGGAAGAAATTTTCCTTTATCACAACCATAGTTATTCAGCTATAAAAATCAGAGCCCCTACACTTCTGTGAATGCTAATGAGAACGGATAGAGAGGAGACAAGAGATAAATCTAACAGAAGTAGTCACAGATTTTATTGAGTGCATTGGTCCTTTCGTGTGTCTCTGAATATGCTACAAATACTTAGGAATTCACGGAAATCTTAGGAATTCAAGATTGGCAACTTTCCCATTCTTGTCATTCATTAGGCTAATTTGGCAAAGAAAAACACACCTGGTTTTGAGTCTATTTTTCTTCTGGAGGACCTTCCAAAAGACCCTAAAGAGAAAAATCTCTTGATAAGCAGAATTCTTTGGAAAATCTATTTCTTAAGGTCTAGAGGATATATTCACCTTTGAACAGGTAAATATGACACCAATTCTAGGAGGGAAATATCACAGGATACCAGTTTTTTATCTGATGAGATCAATTATCATATTCAGATTTTTGTAAGAACTAGAAATATTGCCTATTGGTAGCTCTGAATTACCTACTTAAATTTACAGCTTGATTTTCTTTACTATAGAACCACAGGCTATTTACTGTTTGTTTGTTTGTTTGTTTTTACCAGATTTGGTAAAATTGTGTATAAAATGGGAAGAAAGTATGTGTTTTTATTAAAATTTTTAAAAACATTTTTATGTTTTTTATTTATTTTTGAGAGACAGAGAGAGATAGCGTGAGCAGGGGAGGGTCAGAGAGACAGGGAGACACAGAATCTGAAGCAGGCTCCAAGCTCTGAGCTGTCAGCACAGAGCCCGATGCGGGGCTCGAACCCATGAACTGTGAGATCATGACCCGAGCCGAATCCAGATGCATAACGGACTCAGCCACCCAGACGCCCCTATTTAAATTTTTTAAATGTTTATTTATTTTTGAGAGAGACAGAATGTGAGTGGGGGACGGGCAGAGAAAGAGAGGCAAACACAGAATTTGAAACACGTTCCAGGCTCTGAGCTGTCAGCACAGAGCTGGACACAGGGCCCGTACTCCCGAACTGTGAGATCATGACCTAGGCAGAAGTCGGATGCTTAACCAACTGAGCCACCCAGGCATCCTGAGAGAATGTATACTTTAAGGTCAAGGTTGTCCTTTTAGTAAATTCAAATCTTCATTTCCCTTTAGTAAACCTCAGAGAAAAATGTTTAATTGCCTTAAAAAATAAATGGGTAATATTTCAGGTTGATGAGATTGGATTTTTAAGTATAAACTCATTTTTTTTTCTTGGAGAAACCCTTTTTCTTTTTTTCCTTTTAAAAAACATCATTACTTTAAAGTGAAAAGCCTTCTCAGACAGCTACTTTGTGGAGTATGTGACCTTTCATATTTCCAATTTGTTACTGCAATCTTCCCCTAGTAACTTACATGATTGTACTTGTATATTGAGAGTGCTGAAATACAAAGATATATATTTATGCTCCAAATGGTATGAAATCTAAAACAATGAGAGTGAGAGAAGTAAATTCCTAGATTATAAGCTTACAAACAAAATATTATTTAAGTTTTAAGGAATTGTGTAAGATAGATTCTTTCTGTTTTAGAAGAGTGTAAATTGTACAGAAATTCAGTCCTCTAATCCAAATTACAACACAATTTTGTTATTTTCTCTAATCTGAGAAGGGAGTTGTTTATGAACTTATCACTCCATAACCTCCTCTGCCTTCAATATTTTGTTCTAATGTTCTACTTGAAAGAGACTTTTCTTTATTATTTTTAATATAGTATGTGATGTGTTTTCTTCAAAAAAATGCTCAAATTCCATGGTACTAAGAACCTGACCCCAATGTAAAATCAACTTAAAAGGTTAAGTCCATGCAAAAGTAAATAGCAGAGTAATGGAACAGGGAAACTAAAGAAGAGGGTATATAAAAGGAAAAACAGATTTGGAGACTGAATTTCAAAGAGAAAACTGAAAGAGAATTTTGTGGACACCAAGAATTGTTGACTTAATTTTCCTTTCTTTTTCTTTCCTTTTCTCTTTTCCTTCCTTCCTTCCTTCCTTCCTTCCTTCCTTCCTTCCTTCCTTCCTTCCTTCCTTCCTTCCTTCCTTCCTCTTTCTTTCTCTCTCTCTCTCCTTCCTTCCTTCCTTCCTTCCTTCCTTCCTTCCTTCCTTCCTTCCTTCCTTCCTTCCTTTCTTTCTTTCGTATTGTTTTGTTAGTTTCCCCCAATTCTCATCATATCAGTTTTCTTTGATCCATTTTTTTCTTTCTCCCCAATGAGGCATTTTGAATGAGAATCATTTATAGCCTATAAGCATTGGTAAATTTTGGATCTTGTAACTGAATAGATCTAAGTAAAATTTAATTTAGTTATTGGGAGTACTCAGGCAATACATTTTCTTTATTTCAGAATTTTAAAAATATTTCTAAAGTATACACTTGCCTACTATAACTTCAGTGGAGAATATTGAAAATATGAAATCTTACTTTTTGACTCAGTTTCATCATGCAAGTGAATTATTGTATTGCGATATAAAATAATAATGCTCACAACATGGCAAGCTATATGGAGTTTCTACCTCACTAAAGTCCCCGAAGTATTTAATTATTTCTCACATTATTTATTTTATGTTCTTCCTTTCTTCTTTTTGGTCAGCAAAATTTCATGGACATTTTTTAGTTTTGGTGCTATCAAGTTGCCTCCAATAGCAATCTCTACTACCAATGTTCTTGCCCACTGTTACTTCTAATTTGCTATAGATTAGAATACTAGATTTGATGAAATCATGTATAAAATAGGAGAAAGTGTGTTTTAAGAGCAAGGGTTGTACTTTTAGTAAGGTACATATATCTTGCGGTATATATGGTGGCTCTGTTCCTGACAGGTGAGATTGTTAGGTAGCTAAGCTTCATATGGACATGATATTCTATTGCATTTTACTTTTTGAGAGGTTCATAATATAAATATCTAATAAACTATATAAGTAACTGTATATATATATAAATATACATATTTCTATGTATAATATATAATGAACTGTAAAATTATTAAAATCAGCCATAAATTTGCAATACATTAAGATCATTCTTAAGCTTCCTGTATTAAGGTATTTAGAGTAATGAGAGCCTTTATTTGTTTTCTTTGAAATATTGCCCAGAGCTGCCCTCCAGATGTAGTGCCTCTTGAGTTCAAATTTTACAAATTCACTATGCTTTTCCATTGTAAGTTTTAAAATGTAATTCTTATAAATTTTTGTAAAAATTATGAACAAATGAATCATTCTTCATATATTTCTGATACTTAAAAAGCTATTTTGAATATTTGTAAAATTCACCTTTTTAAACAATACACTGAAATTATATTTATCTAAAAATATTTCTATTCTTTTTTTATGTTTTTTATTTGTTTTTGACAGACACAGAGAGACAGTGCGAGCAGGGGAGGATCAGAGAGGGAGAGGGACGCCTGGGTGACTCAGTCAGCTAAGCCTCCAACTTCAGCTCAGGTCATGATCTCACATTCCTAGTTTCAAGCCCCCCTTGGGCTCTGTGCTGACAGCTCAGAGGATGGAGCCTGCTCTCGATTCTGTGTCTCCCTCTCTCTCTCTCTCTCTCTCTCTCTCTCTCTCTCTCTCTGTCTCTGCCCCTCCCCCACTCATGCTCTGTCTCTGTCTCAAAAATAAATACAAACATTAAAAAATTTATAAAAGAGAGAGAGAGAGAGACACACAGAATCTGTAGCAGGCTCCAGGCTCTGAGCTAGCTGTCAGCACAGAGCCCTACACGGGGCTTGAACCCATGAACCGTGAGATCATGACCTGAGCTGAAGCCGGACACTTAACCGACTGAGCCACCCAGGCGCCCCAAAATATTTCAATTTAAATACTTCTTCTGAGTATATACGTTAAATCCCTTCATTTTTCTACTCTATTCTTTAAATCCTTTTCATTCTCCTTGATATTTATATTTATTTGTCATTTTGCTTGTAATTTACCCCTCTCCTGTTTAGTAAAATTAAATCATAGTGAGTTTAAAATTCTGACAGCCTAATGTGAAGCAAAATAGAGCATATACATCTCTGGAACATTTTCTTTGTTAGAGAACTACTAATTATAAAAGTAAAATGGCCATGAAAGGTGAAAATTTCAAGAGTTTCATGCCATAGTGAAAGGAGAATGTGCTTTGAGATCAAGTGAAATTGATTTTGAATCCTTGCTTGCCACTTGCTGCCAGAATATCTTTCTATAAGCTACCTAATATTTCATATCAATGTTTTTATTTATGCAATTAGAAAAAATCAAAGAAGCCAATACATATGTAAACATTTAGCGGGGATTCAATACATCTAAGGTTTTATTTATGGTATTCTAAGGATGCCTGGATGGCTCAGTTGGTTAAGAGTGAGACCTTTGGTTTCAGTTTCAGTCATGATCTCACTGTTCATGAGTTCAAGCACAGCGTCAGACTCGGGACTGAGCGTGGGGAGCCTGCTTGGGATTTCTCTCCCTCTTTCTGCCCCCACCCCTGGCTTGTTCTCTCTCAAACAATAAATAAATGGGTGGCTCAGTCGGTTAAGCGTCTGACTTCAGCTCAGGTCATTATCTTACTGGTAGTGGATTAGAGCCCCGCATGGGGTTTTCTGCTGGGAGCTCAGAGCCTGGAGCCAGTTTCAGATTCTGTGTCTCCCTCTCTCTCTGCCTCTCCCCCACTCGTGCTCTTTCTCTTGCTGTCTCAAAAATAAAAGAAAAAAATTAAAAATTAAACAAAAAAATAAACCCTATTGTATTATGGCAACATTAATGTATATTGTATAAACATCAGTTTTTGTGGTCTTCAAAAGCAAATCACATAAAAGTTAACCTAATACACCCTGCGTAATTTTGTGCAAGGCTAGTTTATTTAATGTTTTCACCTACTTAGCTTTTTAAAAAATTCATAATAGATTAATATGGTTTGGTCGTTTATAATATGGTATGTCTTTTGAAATAATTATAAAGTTTGTTGATCACATTAGGGAAGTAATATTTCTTATTGCATATTTCTTATTGCATAATCATGATTCAGTATAAAGTTATAACAAATTACTTACATAAAAGTGAATATTTTATAATCAAATCCTAAATGTCATCCTCTTATATTATTTATATTAATGATACTTTTTTCTGTTTATAAAAATAATATACACTCACTATATAAAGAGGGAAATAATTACCATGAATTAATGATGAACTGGGAAAAATATTTGCCACTTGTGACAGTGTTGTTGTCTCTACTAGAAAATTGCTTTTATAAGTCAATTTAAAAAGACAAATATCCCAATATAAAAATGAGTAAAACTAATGGGTAATAGACCATAGACTGTAATACACCAATAGCACAAACATGCATATACAATGACATCTATTTCATTATGGTTTATAATAATGAATATTTCTAAAAATAATCCAGTAATATCTAGCAATATTAAATTAACCATGTTATGATACAGTCATAGAACAGAAGTTGTTAAACATGAAGATTACAAGTATACAGTTGTTTAATAATATTATGAGCATTTTTCAATGTCATTAAATATCCTATCTTTAGTATCTTTGCAATTTTTCACTATTATAAATAAATATATGATGAATGTAAATGCATATAACTTGGTATATATCTATGATTATTTTTAGGATAAATTTTCAGAAATGGATTTAGTACATCAGGGATATAAGCATTTTTTAGGGTTCTTGCTACAGGTTAGTAGAATGGGCTTTCAGGAGAAAAGCAATAATACAATTCTATTATCAAAGTTCTTAATTCCTGTTAAGTGCAAGTTCTTGAACATGTCTGACCTTAAAATTTATTTGTTTTTTTGACTTTATGCTTTTGTTACTTTTTCTCTTATTGTGTATTTTTGTTAGAAATTTTTATAGGGTTTAGTTCTATGACAAATGAGAACACAATTTATCACATTGAAAGTGTTTTTTTCTTTTTTTTTTGTTTAGAACATTTCTATGATATCATTTTTTATCCTTGCAGACGTGGGTTGGCAATAAGAGGAGAAAAATGAGTAGTAAGAATTCTGAATCAGGAGCAACAACAGGAACTCCTCCTAGTACCTCTTTGACAACTCCGGACATTACAGTCAGAAATGTAGTTAACATCACACGACCTTCAAGCCAACAGTCTTCTTGGACATCTGGCAATGATGATGTCATTGTAACTGGTACATACAGTCCAGCAAGTTCATCGAGCAGGCAAGAGACAACTAAACATTCCGATACGCAAATTACGGAAGCACATAAAATTCCTATTCAGAAAACTACCAGTAAAAATGATACTGAGTTTCAGTTACACATTCCTGTTCAAAGACAAGTAGCACACTGTAAAAATGCTTCTTTGCTCTTAGGTGAAAAAACAATTATCTTGTCAAGACAGACAAGTGTGCTAAATGCTGGAAATTCAGTATACAGTCATACAAAGAAAAACTGTGGAAGTTCTTCAATGCAGGCCTCTGAGATGATGGTACCTCAAAAGCCATCTGTGTGCCACCGACCTTGCAAAATTGAACCAGTTGGAATGCAAAGGTCATATAAGCCTGAACACATGAGTCTAGCATCACATAACTTATGTGGGCAAAAACCACCTATTAGAGACCCTTACTGTAGAACGCAAAACTTGGAAATCCGTGAAGTATTTTCATTGGCTGTTAGTGATTACCCCCAGAGAATTCTGAGAGGAAATGCCCCACAGAAGCCTAGTTCAGCAGAAGGAGCTTGTTTGTCCATTGCAATGGAGACTGGAGATGCTGATGATGAGTATGCCAAAGAAGAAGAGTTGGCACTGATGGGAGCACAGGTACCAAGTTACTCAAGATTTTATGAAAGTGGCAGATCCCTTGGAGCAGAGAACCAAAGTACAGCATTGCCTGGATCAGGAAGAAGTATGCCAAATTCACAAATGGTGAATATTAGAGACTTGTCAGACAATGTACTGTATCAAAACAGAGACTACCATTTGACACCACGGACCTCATTACATTCAGTAGCTACTACGATGTACAGTAATACAAATCCATCACGGAGCAATTTTTCTACACATTTTACATCATCGAACCAATTGAGGTTATCACAAAACCAAAACAATTACCAGGTAATGTATACATTTATTTTATAAAATTTTCAAAAAGCTTAGTTTGGTGTGAAAAGCTGTGTTTGATATCCAGTTAAACATGAGACCTGGCTCATTTAACTCATACTTTGAAGTAATTTGAGATTCTTTGCTTCAAATTGGTGGTTGAGGTCAACTATTAGCTGGATATTGTGCTTTCTGTGGCATGTTTAAATTGGCTGGTTCTTTTCCCATGGAATATAATCATGGAAGCTTTCTCCTGACATTTAAAATGATTTTGTTCAGGAAATACTAGTTTTATGAGAAGCATGGCATTCCTCATTATTAAAACAAGACTAAATTGATTAGGTTCATCCCTTTGAACATAGATTATTATTATAATGGTTTTTACTTGCAATTTTGGAAGCTGTTGGTAGATGAGTAGTGCTTTCCATGGATACCTGACAAGGCAAGTGAATCATTTCCCCAAGAGATGATGGCTGAGATGTCAGAATATGCAGTGACTCAGCCAACTGCTTTTCCTAAAAGTAAATACTTTATTAAAACATCATGTGGAATATTGATCAAGTTTTCAAAATGGTTATAGAAGAGAGACATTTAGAATAAAATGTAAAGCAACTTCAAACCTGTGTAAAAATAGGTGTTATTTCTACACTGCTTCACATATTTAGTTGTTTAGATATGCTTCAAATAATCTCAACAGGGAGGTGATAGCCCACCTCAGAACACCTCTTAAGACCAAGATTTCTCTGAAAAACATGCTTTTGAGAATTTGAAGAGCAGGACATGGATGTTTGCTAATTTTCCTTGCTACTAGCTAGACCATTAGATTTTGTTCAACCACAGTATTTAAGTATAATCTGGACTTAAGGGCATTTGGATAGCTCAGTTGGTTAGGCCTCTGACTTCAGCTAAGGTCATGATCTTGCAGTTCGTGGGTTTGAGCCCCACGTTGGGCTCTCTGCTGTCAGCACAGAGCCCACTTTGGATCCTCTGTTTCCCTCTCTTGCTCTGCCCCTCCCCCATTTGTGTTCTATCTCTCTGTGTGTCCAAAATAAATCATACAAACATTTTTTTAAATCTGCACTTAAGATGCTTACAGGCTATTCTCAACCAATATAAGGAACGCATTTCTCTTAAATCTCTCCATCTTCTAGCTCCCTGCTTCAAAATTAAAAGCAGTAACAGAGTATAGGATGAATCTCTCTGGCACCTAGCCCTAACAGAAGAGGACTCTATCATCATCATTAGTATCCAATTACTACTGAGCATTTACTCATTTTTTGTTCTTTCCTAAAGCATAAAGTAACATTGAGTTACGCCACTAAGATGCTATCCAAACCAGCTTTAATTTACCTTCTCTTTGGTACTTCTTTATCTCGTTAGTGTTGTTCTTATTAATAACCTTAACAACACCATTTACCATCGACTGAGGGTCTTCTATATACTAGGTATCATCAGTCACTTTATATACTTGATCTTCTTAAATCTGGACATATAGGTCACTCTTATCCAGGGTCACACAGACAGTAAGTATTATAGAACCAAGATTCCAAGTAAGAAATATATCATGTGGTTTTTACCATACATACAAATATATCATTTTTTTTTACCATACAGCCTAATGATTTCAACTGTGTAGAATACTTAGAAGCCTGAAAGGATAGTTTAATTTTTATTTTTTTCATAAGCCAACAACTTCCTTTAAAATAAGTTAACCTATGTTTTGCCTTTTTTTTTAAATTAATGTTTATTTTTGAGAGAGAGAAAGAGAGAGATAGAGAGAGAATGCAAGCTGGAGAGGGGCAGAGAGAGAAGGAGACAGAGAATCTGAAGCAGGCTGCAGGCTCTTAGCTGTCAACACAGAGCCCAACATGTGACTTGAACTCATGGACCACAAGATCATGATCTGAGGTGAAGCTGGACACTTAACTGGCTGAGCCACCCAGGCACATATGTTTTACCATTTTATAATCTATATTTTTTCCTAACAAAATGCTTGAAATAATTAAATTTGTTTTATATTAAAAAAAAACCTCCTAAAAGGAATAAAGCTTAGCAACTTTTTGGAATAGTAATCTCTATAAAGATAGATAGTCTGACATACCAGTGAAGAGCATCGTCTTAGAGCCTGATAAACCTGGATTCAAATCTAGGTTCTGCCACTTTCTACTCTTGTGACCTCAGACAACTGGCATAACTTCTCTGTGTAACAGTTTCTTCATTTATATAATGTGGTTAGTAACATCTATTTCACAGGAAAGCTGTGACATGATTATGTCATAATCAGTGCAAGGCTACTTGTACATTCCCTGGCACATAAACTGTCTATACTTATGACATTGTAGTTGGAAAATTATTGAAACTATGCTAGTCCAGGTCTTCTTTACATTCAAGTAAAATATTTCAAAGTCCACAATTATCACAGGGTAGTTGAAGAAGAAATACCTGTAATGCTAACCAAAAGAAGACTGGAGATTAGCCATCAACTTTACCATCATATTTGTATACTTATTTATATTATACCACACTTCCTCTAACTTGACCTTAGGCTGTATAGGAAAGAGTGTTTGCAGAGAACCCTTGGGGCATTGTTTTTAATAGTTTAATTTTGGGGAAATCAAAGCAGCCTGGGGAAGTATAGTCCATGAAAATGTCTTAGTCTATTTGAGCTGGTATAACAAACATACTATTGGCTGGGAGGACTAAACAACAAACAATTATTTGTTATA
The DNA here is from genome assembly GCF_006229205.1 of Suricata suricatta. Classification (NCBI taxonomy): domain Eukaryota; kingdom Metazoa; phylum Chordata; class Mammalia; order Carnivora; family Herpestidae; genus Suricata; species Suricata suricatta. The sequence continues at coordinate 60,785,363 of NC_043717.1, read as the reverse complement.
GTTTTGGTGGCTAGGAAGCCCAAGATCAAGGTGCTGACAAAGGGCTAGTATCTGGTAAAAGGCTGCTTCTTAATTGATAAATAACTGACTTCTCACTGTGTCCACATATGGCAGAAGGGGCAAGGGAGCTCTCTGGGTTCTCTATTATAAGGACACTAATCTCATTTATGAAGGCTTCATTCTCATGACCTAATCATATCTCAAAAGCCCAACCTCCAAACACCATCACACTGGTGATTAGGTTTCAACATATTAATTCAGCTAGGACTCAAGCATTCACTCCATGGTAGTTATTTTCTAAAATTTAGAGAAAGTTCTGTTACCAGAGTATACTACTGTTAGGTGAGGACATAGAAAAATAGAACCTATGCCTAATTGGCAACTTCCTAGCTATGAAACTATAAGCAAGCAATTCTCATTAGTTTCTGACTTTAGGACTATATAACAGATATATCTGCCTCTTCTTCCTGTAACACCAGGTTATCTTCAAGCTGAGGTCCTATTCCTGGAAGATAGCCTAGGTCCAGGCTGTCTAGGTGAATGAGAATAAATTGAGGAAATCCTAGAGGATGCTGAAAAGTTGAAATCAGCTCTGTTTTGGAACCTCTTGGGAGTGCTATATTAAGATTTGAAGTGGTAGTAAGGAAACTGTCAGGGAGTGACTGTTTCAGGATATTATAGTTTAGTTCCATTTTTTTTCTTCAGAGGACAATTTATTTCATTTTATATAAACCTATTTTTTGATAGTTTCAAGTTTTTATTTAAATTCTAGTTAGTGTACAGTGTAATATTAGTTTCAGCTGTAGAACTTACTGATTGATCATTTGCATACAATACCCAGTAACCACCACCACAAGTGCCCTCCTTAATACCCATTGGCAACTTAACCCCCCCCCCCCACTAACCTTCACTCTAGCAACTCTCAGTTTGTTCTCTGTAGTTAAGAGACTATTTTATTGTTTGCCTAACTCCTTTTTTTCCCGTGATGATTTGTTTCTTAAATTCCACATATGAGTGAAATCATATGGTATTATTTGTCTTTCACTGACTGACTTATTTCCTTTAGCATAATACTCTCTAGCTCCATTTATGTCATTGCAAATGGAAATATTTCATTCTTTTTTGTGGCTGAGGAATATTCCATTGTATGTATATTACCACACATTCTTTACCCTTTCATCAGTCAATGGATATTTGGGCTTTTTCCATAATTTGGCTACTGTTGATATTGCTGCTGTAAATATTGGGGTAAATGTACCCCTTCGAATCCATATTTTTGTATCCTTTGGTTAAATACCTAATAGTGCAATTCCTGCATATTAGCGTAATTCTATTTTTAACTTTTTGAGGAACTCCCATACTGTTTTCCAGAATGCCTGCATCAGTTTTCATGCCCACCAGCAGTGTAACAGGGCTCCCCTTACTCCACATTCTCGCCAACACCTGTTGTGCCTTGAGTTGTTAATTTTAGCCATTCTGACAAATGTGAGAAGGTATCTCATTATAGTTTTGATTTCTGTTTCTCTGATGATGCAAAGACATCTGGATGTCTTCTTTAAAAAATGTCTATTCATGTCTTCTGTCCATTTTTGACTGGATTAATGTTTTTGGTTGTTCATTTTTATAAATTTGTTATGTATTTTGGATACTAACCCTTTATCAGATATGTTGTTTGCAAATATATTCTCCAATTCTGTAGCTTGCCTTTTAATTTTGTTGATTGTTCCTTAGCAGTGCAGAGGATTCTTGTCTTGATGAAGTCCCAATGGTTCATGTTTGCTTTTGTTTCCCTTGTCTCAGGAGATGTATCTAATAAGAGATTGCTACTGCTGATGGGGAAGACGTTACTGCCTGTGTTCTTCTCTAGGATTTTGATGGTTTCCTGTCCTACATTTAGGTCTTTCATCCATTTTGAATTTATTTTTGTGTATGGTGTAAGAAAGTGGACCAGTTTCATTCTTTTCCAGGGTGCTGTAAAGATTTCCCAACACCATTTGTTGAAGAGACTGTCTTTTTTCCATTGGATATGCTTTCCTGCTATCTTGAAGATTACTTGACCATTTAGCTGTGGGTTCATTTTGGGTTTTCTATTATGTTCTATTGATCTATATGTCCGTTTCTGTGCCAGTACCATAGTGTTTGATCATTACAGCTTTGTAATATAACTTGAGCTTGGAATTTTGATGCCTTTAACTTTGCTTTTCCTTTTCAAGGTTACTTTGGCTATTCAAAATCTTTTGTAGTTCCATACAAATACTATGATTGTTTGTTCTAGCTCTGTGAAAAATGCTAGTGTTATTTTGATGGGTATTACATTCAATGTGTAGATTACTTTGGGTAGTATAGACATTTTCACAGTATTTGTTCTTCCAATCCGTGAGCATGGAATACTTTTCCACTTCTTTGTGTCATCTTCAGTTTCTTTCATGATTGTTTCATACTTTCCAGAGTACAGATCTTTAATTTTTTTTTAAATTTATTTTTTGGGTGAGACAGAGCATGAGCAAGGAGGGTAAGAGAGAGAAGGGGACACATAATCTAAAGCAGGCTTCAGGCTCTGAGCAAGCTGTCACCACAGAGCCCAACATGGGGCTCAAACCCACCAACCATGAGATCATGACCTGAGCCAAAGTCCGACGCTTAACTGACTGAGCCACTCAGGCGCCTCCAGAGTACAGATATTTTAACTCTCAGGGTAGGCTTATTCCTAGGTATCTTATGGTTTTGGGTGCAGTTGTAAATAGGATCAATTCCTCAGTTTGTATTTCTGCTGCTTCATTATTAATATATAGAAATACAACAGATTTCTATACATTGATTTTGTATCCTGCAACATGACTAAATTCATTTCTAGCAAATTTTTGGTGGAGTCTTTCACATTTTCTATATAGAGTATCATGTCATCTCCAAATAGTGAAAGTTTGACTTCCTCCTTTCCAATTGGATGCCTTTTATTTCTTTCCGTTGTCTGATTGTTGTGGCTAGGACTTCTAGTATTATGTTAAAAAACAGTGGTGTGAGTGGGCATCCCTGTCTTATTCCTGTCTTTAGAGGAAAAGCTCTCAGTTTTTCCCCACTGAGGATGATATTAGCTATGTGTTTGTGGTATATGGCATTTATTATGTTGAGTATGTTCTCTCTAAGGCTGCTTTCTTGAGGTTTTTTTAAAAATCATAAATGGATGCTGTATTTTGTCAAATGCTTTTTCTGCATCTATTGAGATGGTCATTTGCTTCTTATACTTTTCTCTCCTTAATGTGGTGTATCATGTTGATTGATTTGTGAATATTGAATCACCCTTTCAGCAGATCAATAAATCCCAGTAGATCGTGGTGCATTATTTTTAAATGAATTGTTCTTTTCAGTTTCCTAGTATTTGAGAATTTTTGCATCCATGTTCATCAGAAATATTGGCCTGTTCTTCTCTTTTTTAGTGGACTATTTATCCGTTTTTGTTATCAAGGTAATGCTGGCTTCGTAGAATGAATTTGAAATCTTTCCTTCCATTCCTAGGTATTTTTTTGAATAGTTTAAGAAGAATAAGTATTAAGTCTTCTTTAGAAGCTTGGTATAGTTCGCCTGTGAAGCTATCTGACCCTATACTTTTGTTTGTTGGGAGATTTGGGATTACTGATTCAATTTCATTGCTGGTTATCAGTCTATTGAAATGTTCTATTTCTTCCTGTTCCAGTTTTTGTAGTTCATGTTTCTAGGAACTTGTCCATTTCTTCCATATTTTGCAATATGTTGGCATATAGTTTTTCATAATACTCTCACAATTGTTTACATTTCTGTAGTATTGGTTGTTATTTCTCCTCTTTCATTAGTAAATATATTTTTTGAGTCATTTCTTATTTCTTTTTGATAAGTCTGGCTAGAGGTTTATAAATTTCATTAAATTTTTGAAAAAACCCAGCACCTGTTTTTACTGATCTATTTTTTTGTTTGTTTGCTTGTTTCTGTATAATTTATTTCTGTTCTAATCATTATTATTCCCCTCTTTCTCTACCTTTAGGCTTTGTTTGCTATTCTTTTTCTAGCTCTTCTAGGTGTAAGATTAGGTTGTTTATTTGAGATTTTTCTTGCTTGTTGAGGTATGCTTGTATTGCTATATACTTCCTTCTGAGGACCACTTTTGCATTTTCCCAAAGGTTTTCGACCTTTGTGTTTTCATTTTCATTTGTGTACACTGTTGGTGGGAATGCAAACTGGTGCAGCCACTCTGGAAAACAGTATGGAGATTCCTAAAAAAGTTAAACATAGAACTACCCTATGATCCAGGTATTGTACTTCTATCCAATTCATTGATACATGCGCCCCAATATTTGTACCAGCTTTATCAACGAGAGTCAAATTATGGAAAGAGCCCAGATATCCATTGAGTGATGGATGAAGAACCAGGGGGAACGGAGGAGGGAGAGAGAATTGGGGAGAGAGAGGGATGCAGAACTTGAGAGACTATTGAATGCTGAGAATGAACTGAGGGTTGGGGGGGAGCGGGGAGGGGGAAAGAGAGGTGGTGGTGATGGTGGAGGGCACTTAAGGGGAAGAGCACTGGGTGTTGTATGGAAAACAATTTGACAATAAAATATTATGGAGAAAAAAAAGAAATTGTATGTATATATATACAGTGAAATATTAGTTAGCCATATATAAAGAATGAAATCTTGCCATTTATACCTACTCGAATGGAACTTGAGAGTATTATACTGAGTGAAATAAATCAGTCAGAGAAAGACAAATATCTTGTGATTTTACTGGTATGTGGAATTTAAGAACCAAAATAACAATATTAGGGGGGAAAAAGGAGAGAGCAAACCAAGAAACAGACTCTTAACTATAGAGAGCAAACTGATGATTACCAGAGGGGAGACAGGTGGGGCTTGGGTTAAATAGGTGATGGGGGTTAAGGAGTGCACTTGTGATGAACACTGGGTGTTTTTTTTTTGTAATGTTTTTATTTATTTTTGAGAGAGAGAGAGAGAGAGAGAGAGAGAGAGAGAGAGAGAGAGAGAGCATGAGAAGGGGAGGGTCAGAGAGAGAGGGAGACACAGAATCTGAAGCTAGGCTCCAGGCTCTGATCTAGCTGTCAGCACAGGGCCTGAAGCAGGGCTTGAACCCACAAACCACAAGATCATGACCTGAACCAAAGTTGGACACTCAACCGACTAAGCCACTCAGGCGCCCTGAACACTGGGTGTTTATGTAAGTGTTGAATCACTAAGCTGTACACTTGAAACTAATATTACACTGTGTGTTAACTAACTGGATATTTAATAAAAACTTAAAAATATAAAATCCACAATGATTACTGTGTTGATGTTTATTTTGTCTTTTAGTTCTTACTTTAGGTTTATTGATGTTAGATATATAAACATTTAGAATTGTTATATTGTGTTGCTGGATTTGACCCCCTTATCATTGTATCTTTGTCTATTTTTCCCTTGTTTACTTTAGTCCAATTTGTCTGATGTAAGTATAGAGATTTCTGCTTCCTTTTACAATTTGCTTGAAATATTTTGCTGTGTCTTCACTTTCAGTCTTTGCATGTCTTTAAGCCTAAAGCGAGTGTCTTGTAAACAGCATATTATTGGCTCATGTTTTTTTTCACCCATTCATGTATTCAGTTTCTTTTACTTCTCTCATTATATTTTAATTTATAGATGCTATAGTTTACATGATTTTTATATTGTGTAACCAATCACAAGTTTTGGAACTTATAGTTATTTTTTACTTTGTTTTTTTTGGTAACTTTTAAAGTATAGTTGTAAGCAAATTATGCACCACCATTCCATATAACATAATCTAACTTTATATATATTTACTATATATAGTATTTTATTATTTTACTACCATATAGTTACAATTACCTGTGAGTTTTATTCTACCTTTATATGTTTTTATGGAATTAACATAGTTTTAATTTTATTAGTAGAACCCCCTCAAGCGTTTCTTGTAAGGCAGGTCTAATAGTGGTGAACTACCTCAGCTTTTGTTTATTCAAGAAAATTTTTCTGAGGGACAACTTTGCTAGGTATCAATTCCTGGTTGAAAGTTTTTTTTCCATTAATATTTTGAATATATAATTCCATTATTTTTTAATGTTTTACTTATTTTTGAGAGAGAGAGAGAGAGAGAGAGAGAGAGAGAGAGAGAGAGACAGCGTGAGCAGGGGAGGGTCAGAGAGAGAGGGTGACACAGAATCTGATGACAGACTCCAGACACTGAGCTAGCTGTCAGCACAGAGCCTGATGCGGGGCTCGAACCCATGAATGCGAGATCATGACCTTAGCCAAAGCTAGAGGCTCAACCTACTTGAGCCACCCAGGCACCCCTAATTCCATTATCTTCTGGCCTGTAAAGTTTCTGTTGAGAAATCTGCTTATAGTCTTATAGGAGTTCCCTTGTATGTAACTTCTTCCTTCTCTCTTTGCTGCTTCCTGTTTTGGCCAGCTGGGTCAGTCGGCTTGGGTCCTGAACCTGAGGGAGGGAGTAAGAATAGGGTAGGGCAGGACAGGGAGTACAGAGAGTGGAGGCCAGGCAGCATTTCCAATCAAGCCACTCTCTTTATTGAGAAACCACGCATGTCTTATATAGGGTAGAAGGCGGGCACTTGACGTGAGTTAGTTGCTAGGAAACAAGGGCGGGGACTGCAGCATCAGCATGCCGCCCGAGAGGCTAACAAGGCAGGCTTGGGAGGTAAACAAGAAGGCCTCAACTGAAGGTGATAATGCAGGTCTTCCTGTGCTGGGAGTGATAATGCAGCTCAGCTGTGCGGGTGGCTGATCTTGCAGGTCAAGGCACGTGTCTTTTCCTCTGGCAGCTCTTCTGGCAGCTCCCAACAGCTTCCAAATCTTTCTTTGTCTGATTTTTGACATTTTAGTTATAATGTATCTTAGTATAGCACTACTCAGGGTCAAACTATTTAGGGTCCATTGGGCTATGGGTATTTGATAATTGATGTTCATTTTTCATTTCACTCTCCAGGTTTAGGAAGTTTTCAGAGATGTTTGCTTCAAATATACTTCCTATCGTATTCTCTTTCTGGCATTCTCATAATATGGATATAGTTTTTTAATTGTGTCCCAAAAATTCCATGGACATTATTCCCTCTTTTTCACTCTTTTTTTTTAATCATATGACTATAATTTAAATTGTGTATCTTCTAGGTCTCTGCTTCTTTGTTTCTGTATGATTTGGTATGCTTTTGAAGTTCTATTGAATTGTTCAGTTTAATCATTGTATTTTTCAGATCTAGGCTTTCTAGTATTTCTCTCCCCTATGGTTTCTTTTTCCTTGTTGAACTCTTTTTTGTTCATGTATTATTCCCCAAATTTAATTTATTTTTGTGTATTCTTGTAGTTTACTTCACTAGTTCACTTTAAAGGGATTGATCTATATATTTTTTATGAATGTTCCTAGATCTCCATTTCTTTTGAGCCAGATTTTGAAATTTTATTAGTTTTCTTTGGTGGTGTCATGTTTAACTGATTTATCATGATCCTTGATTGTTTATTTGGTGCTTGTGCATTTGAGGAAGCAAGTCTCTTCATCCAGACTTTACAGGTTCTCTTTGGCAGAGATAGTTCTTCACCAGTCAGCTCACTTTGGGTTTCTGACTATGTCTGTTTGTAATTTCCTTGGGAATGTGGAGTTTGCTATCAGGGTCCATTTTGAAACAAGGTCACTGTGAGCTCTGAGTTCATTGAGTTTCCTCTGGCTGAGAACTGTTGAATAGGACTGCTGCTTTGGTTCTCTGTACAAGTAAGGCTGTAGGTTGTGTTCCATGGTTGCCTGGGTTCCCTGGACAGGCTGAATGGATGGTTAAGATGGGGTACTATATCCAGTAATAGATGGTACTTTGAAATTGTTCAGGATAACAGAATAGGCCCCATGGTCTGCATGTCTCCTTGTTTGTAGATTGAAATCAGGCAAGACTGGATACTGAATTCCTTAGCCAGATAATGTTACCAGTTTTACTTTTGCAGATAGAGAAAGCCGTGGGCTTCTGCTCACTCTCTGTTTAAGTGCCACTCTAAGCAAGGCTGTTGGATGAACTGTTCAGCTTTCAATGTGCTTGTTTGGTTTCCTAGTTGTTCAGGTTGAAGGGTGTTTTCAGCCATGGAAATGGCTACACATTGATTTCTCTGGGTAGAGTAAGAAAACTGTTTTCAAGGCTGGAAACGCTCTTTGTTTTTGGTCTTGACTCAAGTCAAACCACACCACCAAGCTACCTGACTGAATGGGGCCACTGGCTGTGTTCTGTGGATGATCAAGTTTTCTGCCAGATTCTTCATTCATGCATTGCTGGAGTATGCAGCTCTCCAGGTGTTTCAGCCAGGCTTTCTTGTCAGGTGGGACTGGGAGTTACACTTATTAGTGAACGTAGTCAGAAGTAGCTCCCCTGCTGAGCAAACAGGATCACCATTCCCCCAGCAGCTTCCTGTGTATTCCCAGTCAGGCTGGCTGGTCCAGAGGTGTCCGGAGGTATGCTCATCAATGACGGGGTTATTAATTAGCTCCCCTACTTGGGCAGCTTGACTCCAAGCTGGAAAAGCTCTTTATTCATGGTCTTGATTCAATTTGGTCTACTGCCCAAGTTCCCTAGCCAAACAATGCCACTGGCTTTCCTCTGTGGATGATGAGCTTTGCCTGCCACATTCTGATCTAGTGCTGCTGACTTGTGCAACTTCAAGGTGTTCTGGCCAGCAATTTCTGGTTAGGTATGGCTGGAAGCTACATTCAGCAGTGGTTTTGGCTATAACTCAGCCATCCTGCCTGGGTAAGGACAGACCAGACTGCAGGGCTGGAAAGCCCTTCATTTGAGGACCCAAATCAGGCAGACCTGTACCTTGCTGAATTCCTTGGTCAGACTGCACAACCATGTTGGTTCTGCAGATAAGCCAAACCACTGGGTGGGATTATTGCTTCAGCATTACAGTTAGGAATTTGGTCTGCCAAATCTTAGTGCTGGTTGGTGTGAGCCCCTGAGTGTAATGAGTCACTTTTGCTGTTTTCAAGATTCCTTATATGTGTCTTTTGATTGATTATAATGTGTCTTCATGTGAATGTCTTTGAATTTATCTTAGTTACAATTTGTTGAGCTTTGTGGATTTGTATGTCAATAATTTCCTTCATTTTGGGGAAGTTTTCATCTATTATTTATTAAAATAATTTCTTTGCCCCTTTCTTTTTACTTTTCCTTTTGGAACTTCTATAATACACATATTGCTCTGCTTGTTAATGTCTCATAAGTTTCGTTAGGTCCTGTTTACTTTTTTCATTCTTTTTACTTTTTGCTCCTCAAATATGATAATGTCAAATTACCTTTGTTCAAGTTCACTGATTCTTTCTTCTACTTATTTCAGTATTCTGTCAAACTCTTTTAGTGAATTTTTCAATTTAGTTATTGTACTTTTTAGTTCCAAAATTCTTTTTTGGTTCTTTGTGGGTTTTTTTTAGTCTTTAAAAAATATTTTATTGCATAGGTATCCTTTCTTCTCTTAAATACCTAGCTCTAAATTATAATTGAGCTCTTTATTTACTATTTACATATTTGTTTTAGAACACTTTTCTGTTTCTTTTTTCACCCGTCATAATACATCTTTTATTTATTTATTTTTTAATAGTGTATTGTCAAATTGGTTTCCATATAACACCCAGTGCTCTTCCCCACAAGTGCCCTCCTCCATTACCAGAACCTCCCTTCCCCCTCCCCCTCCTCCTTCAACCCTTGGTTCCTTTTCAGTATTCAATAGTCTCTCAAGTTTTGCATCCCTCTCTCTCCCCAACTCTCTTTCCCTCTTCCTCTCCCTCTGGTCCTCCATTAGGTTTCTCCTGTCCTCCTGTTAGACCCATGAGTGCAAGCATATGCTATCGTTTTTTATAATTTCTATCTCTTTGAGGATATTCTCATTTTGTTCATATACTTTCTTCCTGATTTCCCTTAGTTCTTTGCCATGTTTTCCTTTAGCTCTTTGAGCATAGTTAAGATACTTGTTTTAACATATTTGTCTAGTAAGTCTGATATTTGTTTTTTTTTTTAGAAATGTTTCCTGGAAATTTTTCCTTTGAATGTGCAATATTTTTGTATATATCATGATTTTTTTATTGAGCATTTGAAAAACAACTATGTCTTCCACTCCTTACATTCTGGATCTGTGCAGTTCAAGACCTTCATTAATTAGCCTGGTATAAAGTCTGAAAGGCTTTGCAGGCCTTTTCTGGGCATGTGTTTCCATGGTCCTATGTACCTGTTTTTTACTGATTACCCTACTATTAAAAGTCTTAATTTCCCAAAGAGTCTAACTTCTGCTTCTTCTAATAAAAACTCCATGGAATTTCCTTCCATTTACAATGTGGATTTTTTTTGTTTAGGTTTTTGCTTGATTTCTGTAGATCTTTACTGATTTCTAAAGTTACCATAATGTTATTCTTGTCTCTATTTTTTAGTGTTTCTTTGGGGGATGAGACTCTGTGGATGTTTAAGTCTTTATTTTGCTGGTATCTCTCTGTTGTTTGTTTTTTATTTTACTAATGACAAAATGAATATAGGAACTCATAGTGTTTTTGCCAAAAAGAAAAATATCCAGGGTATTTGATACCAAAATGTGCAAATGTGTGCAAAGCAAAGACTTGGAACTAGGTGTTAAGAATGCTGGTTCAGCCTTGCAGGGAATGTAGCTTGATAAGAGCTATCAACCTTTTCCTATTATATAAGTAACTGGTCTCTGAATATACATTTTATGTGTTTTTTTTTTTTATTTTTGAGAGACAGAGGGAGACAGCACAAGCAGGGGAGGGTCAGAGAGGGAGGGAGGTACAGAATTTGAAGCAGGATCTAGGCTGTGAGCTAGCTGTCAGCACAGAGCCTGACACGGGGCTTGAACCTACAAACTGTGAAGTCATGACCTGAGCTGAAGTCGGACGCTCAACCAACTGAGCCACCCAGGTGCTCCATGAATATACATTTAAGAAAAGATTTCTGAAATGTTGCATATTTATAATGTAAAACTACCATTTGACAATTTATTTTCTAAGGTTAGTAAGGACTTTTTATTTTTTTATACTTTATAAAATATCTGTCCTTTTATATGGGTAAAATTCCAATATTTTAAAATATGTTACAGTATAATTTCAAGGTGTTTATATTTGTAATTTTATACTTCCCAGAGTATTTGGTTCAGAAGATAGTCATTCTACATATTAATTTATATTATTTTTCTGATATCCTCCCACTATTTTTCACAATCAGTATCCCTAGAATCAGTATGGAGAAATCAGGTTAGTTTGTGTTATGTCTGAGTACTTTTTTAATTTCATTGAAACATCTTGGAATTTGAGTTTTCCTGATTTTAATCTTGTGCATTGTGAAATGTAGCTACAAAAATTATGTCGAAAAAAGAAAATAAATCCCAAATAGCATCTTGGTTTTGACTGCAAGAACTTTTCAGGTTAGTAAGATATTCTAAACACGAATTTCTTATAACGTAATAGAAGGAAAATTTGTAGGCTTAAAAAAAGTGTTCGTTGTTTTGCCAAAAGTTTTAGTATTGGAATTTCAATTTGCAAAGCTTATTTTGTTATTTATGAAAGCTTTTCAAGACTTGGTTTAGAGATTAGGAGGAAATATATTTTTTTCAAAGCCAGTATATCTTTAGTTCTTTCCTCTAGAATATATTATTTTCTACCAGAAGCTAGTTAATTCCCTCTTCCTAACTGTCTACCCCCATGTAATGGTCTCTTGTACATTTCCACTCTTGGCCTTTTGTTGAATTTCAGCAAGTGAAGTGAGTGTATAAGGTGCATGTTAATTTAATCATCCAATCAATCAGCATATATATATATATATATATATATATATATATATATTGCATACCAAATGCCCAGCAGTGTTTTCTATGCTCTGTACCTTCTAATTTTAAAACATCTATGAAGCTCTACTGATTAAAGCAGAATGATTGATATGTTTTATTCTTCAACTGATATCAGGACAGCTGATGGAAAGCAAAAATATCAGCTTATTATGAATCTGTTGCTGCTTAACTTTTCTGATATACATGGCTATTGTCTAATCATTTCAGTTAATCAGATTTTTAAATATCCAGCATATGTGGAGAGTTGTCTTTTAACAGAAAGATTTATAAAATCTAATGAATGCTTTTTTGTGTATATTCTTTGTGTAACTATATAAAAATAGACTAAATTGTTTTAAGCACAATACCTTTCCCTTAAGAATCTCATAATCTAGCAGAAATATGGCAGAGTCATATGTAAGGTCTAAATTGTGAAAATGAAATGTAGTAAAAATTCCTTTAAAAATCCTTTAAATCATTTATAAAAGTAATTATGTATAATGTGTAATTTGAAACTGTTCATGATCCTCAAACATTATAGTTAATTATCACCTTACTATAATGGTATTTTAACTCAAGTAAAATTATTTTAACTCTTTTTTCCTTAAAATTATTATTTGGAGTTTATAACATTAATTTTGCTAACCTATCCCTAGCATAGTGGTATGTTTTGAACTCAAAATAAAAATTCATGTTTAGTGGCCAAAGAGGACAGTAATAATTTAACTAAAGTTTGAATGAATAGATTACTTTACTACTTGCATTGACTGTTTATCACTCCTTATCAGTAGACGTAATACTAATTCATAGGTCATCACTGAATGTAATTTATCAAAAACAATAAATGATTGAATACCATATTCTCATCATCACCATTTGGCAAGGCTGATTTGACTTGTATCTCTCAGAAGGTATGTGTCTGGGAGGGAAGGAGAAAGCAAGTGGAGAATTTGGAGTATTCTCCAAAAATTGTGTATTTCAGGAAAAGTATGGTTACATCTAAGCTACCCTGTGCTATAGCTCAGAGGTCCACCTTGGTCTCTGTAAACAGTCCCCAGAATCCAACTGGAGTAGTACTTATCTCTTTGTATGCCAGTGTTGATGTAATAAGCTATTGCTGCCTATTCATCTTAGTAGGCTTTGCTTAAAAAGGATCGTCCAGTTATATAGGATAAGTATACAGAACTAATACATAGAATGATGACTATAGTTAATAATTTAATTATTATAATTTATGTATTCCACAGAGTACTGTATTTTTATTACAATGTGTTTTTTTTGTCCACAGATTTGTAAACCATACTTCCAGGCCTCAACAGTGCCCTAGAAATTTTCTTGAAGTTCCAGGGGAATTGCACTGCTTCTAAAATTTTCTGACAAAGGAAGGCTTTTTAAATCTGTTGTGTTCAATAAAGAAGTGGCATTGTCTGTGTGGGGGGTTTGCTGTGAATACAAACCTGTGTTGACTTCTTGTATGAATTCCTTGATGTTGATCAGCATTCCAAGTAGTGTCAATGCATACCTTACTGAAATTTCATTTATTGTTTTCACAGGTTTCAGGAAACCTTACTGTGCCTTGGATTACAGGGTGTTCTAGAAAAAGAGCAGTAAGTAATCTTTTATTTAAAGCAACGAGGGTTTTTTTCCTTTATGTTTTTAGCAAGAATGCCATTGAGAAAATTATCATGATATTTGTAAAGTTGGCAAACTTGAATTTCAACAAGACTGCATTATGTAAAAAGAGATGTTTTGAAGTCATAATATTTATATATATTACTAATGTAACCTTAAAGAAAATACAGTAATCAACATATCATTTAATCTTTGAACAGGCTTTTTTAGTTTTTAAAAAAAACGCTCAAACGGGGTGCCTGGATGGCTCATTCATTTAAGTGTCGAACTTCAGCTCAGGTCATCATCTCCAAGCACTGAATCAGGCTCTGTGTGTGTCTCTCTCTCTGCCCCTCCCACACTTGCACTTTCTCTTTCTCTTTCTCTTTCTCTTTCTCTTCCTCTTCCTCTTCCTCTCTCTCTCTCTCTCCTTCAAAAATAAACATTAAAAAATTAAAAATAAGGAAATAAAAAAACACTCATGTAATTAATGGGATGGATGAAATAAATAAAGGGATGAAGAGGTACAATTATCAGGATGAGCACTGAGTAATGTATTGAATATTTGAATAATTATATTGCACACCTGAAACTAATATAACACTTATATTAATGCTAAATCAACAAAAAGACAATCAATAAAGTGTTTTTACATCTAATTATCTCAGTTAACTTAATCATATGATTGAACCATGATTGATATAAGTATTTCAAAAAAAATTAAGTTTCCATTACTATTTATTATTGTTGCATTTTAGTATTTTGAAGTAATGAGAAAGTGGTGTTTTAACAGTCTTATTTTGTGTTTCTAACTTTCTCCTACAACTGTTGTGACTTTAATATTAATATAAAATTCATTAAAATTATGTTTCTCAAAGAATCTCATTCAGTTGGTCTGGGTAGGACCTATAAATCTGCGTTTTAACAGGTATCTCAGGAGATTCTGATGTAACTGGTCAAATAGATTGGAAACTATTAAAGGATTTTAACTATAAAAGAGACATGAGTAGACTTTTATAAAGATAACTAAAGTTACTTTATGGTAAGTAGGTTTAGGGATAATAAAACTGAATCTAGGACTTTTTTTTACTGGACAAGACTGTTTAGACTCTTTTCCCTTCCCTTTCCCAAAAGTAGAACTATATACCATGGAAATAATACAAGATGCCACCAAAGAAGATAATCTGAAAGTTGGAAAAGAGGCAACTGGTTACTAACTCTAGGACTTGGAAGATCTTCAGGGTATTTTGTCTCCCAATTAAGAACAGAAGGTAGCTTAGGCCAGGCATCTCATGACCCTCAATGTAATAAGAAGAAACAGCTTGGATAAGCTCATTCCTTACACTAATGGGTTGGAAGTCCCCCAAACAGCATGAAGTGATCCTAGCAACATGGGCAAAGGAGATCAGTTGAAAGCCTCACTGACAAGCAACCAGAGAAGTGCTCTCTTCTGTTGAGCCTGAACCTCTCCGCCCTTGGTGGAGATACCAAGAAGCAATGCTAAGGGAGATGCCACAAAAAGTAAACTGACCTGGAAAGCGTCTTTATCCCCATAGGTCAGAGAATTCTTTCCCCTATTTAGAGATTCAGATGGCTTGGTTAGAACCAGCAAAAATGGTCAGGACACTATATGTGCATAACTCAGAAAGTGTGTTATTCATCTCTGAAAGCTAAAAACTCTATTTTCCTACATAGAGACACTAGCCCAGGTAGTACCAGGTAAAACAAATAAATTAAAATAACACTACATATGTTTTGAAAATTAGGATGCCCCTGGAAAGTACTATTAGAATCACAACCCGTAAATATAGGCCAGGACCTATGTTCTTGCCCAATAAAATAAAAAGATTTAAATAAAACCAAAAATCTCCTAACATAATGGCCAAAGTGTTCAGGATACAACAAAAAAGTCACCCCGTATACCAAGAACCAAGGAAATCACAGCTTGAATGATAAAAGACAATCACCTGACACAAACACGGAGGTGAATTAGATAATGGAATTATCTGACAAGGATATTAGAGCACCTGTTATAAAACTGTTCAAACATTCAACTATATATTACCTTCAAACAAATGAAAAAATAGAAAATCACAAGAAAGCAATCAACATCATCAAAGAATAAAATGATAATTGTAGAACTGAAAAACACAATAGCAAACAAACCTGCAGGATGCCTCAAGATTTGAGTAGTGATAAAAGAAGACAGAATCAATGAACGTGCGGACAGATTGATAGAATTACCCAGTTGAAACAACAGAGAGAAAATAGAATGAAAAATAATAAACAAGCCTCAGAATCCTGTGTGGCAATAACAAAAGATTGAATATTTGTATCACTGAAGTCCTACAATAAGAGGAGAAAGAGAATGGGACTTAAAGAATATTCAAAGAAATAATGGCTAAAATCTTCCCAAATATGGGGGTAAATGTAACATAAACCTACAGATTCAAGAAGCTAAGTGAATTTCAAGCAAGATAGATGCAAAGAAATCCACATCTAGGCACATCATAATTAAACTTCTGAAAACTAAAGACAAAGCAAAAACTCTTGAATGCTTCCAGAGTGAAATGATGCATTACTTATGGGAGAATACCAATTCAAATGACAGCAAATTTCTATCTATCTATCTATCTATCTATCTATCTGTCTGTCTGTCTGTCTATCTATCTATCTATCTATCTAGAGAGCAACTGAGCAGCAGGGGAGGAAGGGAGTCGAGAGGGAGAGAGAGAATCTCAAGTAGGCTCTGCACTGCTAGCACAGAGCCCAACATGTGGCTTGAATTCACAAACCATGAGATCATGACCTGAGCTGAAAAAAGGCACCTAAACAGAAGTAAGATTTCCACACTTCACTAGGAAGAATAAGTTACTGATACCAGTACACTATTACAAGCCACACATTATGATAGCCAGAGCAATCACTACAAAACCATACAAAATAACACACTAAAAAACACCTAAAATAAATAAAAATAGAAACCTAAAAATGTTCATGTGACACACAGGAAGAAAAGAAAAAAAGAAACACAGGAATGCAAAACAGAGGAGATAGAAAATAATAAAATGGCAGACATAAGTCCTAATATAGCAATACTTCTTATGAAAATAAAAAGCTTCTGCACTGCAAAGAAAACAATCAAGAAAACTAATAGGCAACCAACGGAATGGGAAAAGGTAGTTTCAAATGGCATATCGGATAAAGAGCTAGTATCCAAAATCTACAAGGAACTCTCCAAACTCCACACTCGAAAAATGAATAATCCAGTGAAGAAATGGACAGAAGACATAAACAAACACTTCTCCAAAGAGGACATCCAGATGGCCTATAGGGACATGAAATGGTGCTCAATATCACTCATCATCCGGGAAATACAAATCAAAACCACACTGAGATACCACTTCAACACCAGTCATAGTGGCTAAAATGAACAAATCAAGAGACTATAAATGCTGGTGAGGGTGTGGAGAAACGGGCACCCTCCTACACTGTTGGCGGGAATGTAAACTGGTATAGCTGCTCTGGAAAACAGCTTGGGGATTCCTCAAAAAACTATCAATAGAACTCCCCTATGACCCAGGAATAGCACTGCTAGGGATCTATCCAAGGGATAGAGAAGTGCTGACACATAGGGGCACATGTACCCCAATGTTCATAGCAGCACTGTCAGCAATAGCCAAATCATGGAAAGAGCCTAAATGTCCATCACCTGATGAATGGACCAGAAGATCTGGTGTGTGTGTGTGTGTGTGTGTGTGTGTGTGTGTGTGTGT
>NC_043717.1:60757711-60768021 GCF_006229205.1 Suricata suricatta | reverse complement strand
GTTGAAGGGGGAGGGGGAGGGGGAAGGGCGGTAGTGGTAATGGAGGAAGGCAGTTGTGGGGAAGAGCACTGGGTGTTATATGGAATCCAATTTGACAATAAACTATTAAAAATTAAAAAAATTAAAAAATGATAAGCATATCAAGTAAAATTTAGATATTGGCAGAATATATAAGAAAACACAACCCAGTTTTATGCTGTTTATAAAAACTTGAAATTCAGTATCATATGTAGGCTAAAGGTCAAAAGATAGGGAAGAATATACCATTCAGACATTAATAATAAAAGTCAGATGTGAGTAGCTGTGTCAATATCAGATAAAATAGACTTCAAAATAAAATTATTAGATAAAAAGAAGCCATTACATAATGTAAATTGATATATCCACTAGGAAGACATAACAATCCTAAAAATGTACACACAAGGCAACAGATCTTCAAAACCTGAAACAAAAACTGATAAGCAGGCAAATCTACAATTACAGAAGGGTATTTCAATGCCTTTTTCTCAGAAACTGATAGAACTACTAGACAGAAAA
This sequence comes from Suricata suricatta, assembly GCF_006229205.1. Taxonomy (NCBI): domain Eukaryota; kingdom Metazoa; phylum Chordata; class Mammalia; order Carnivora; family Herpestidae; genus Suricata; species Suricata suricatta. Next base: position 60,767,484 of record NC_043717.1, on the reverse strand, counting down.
TCAATAAAGACAAAGAAGATTTGAACAACACAACCAATAATATCTAATCAAAGTATATAAACATGTATAAAACACTCTACTCAACAAGAATACATAGTTTTAAAGGTCTATGGAACATTCGAGATGGACTTTATCCAGAACCATAAAACAAACCTCAATAATTTTAAAAGACTGAAATCAGACACATTGTATACCGTGACCTCAATGGAAATCAAACTAGAAATCAGTAACAAAAACAGCATAAACATTAACTAACTACATAGAAATAACATGCTTTCTAAATAATCCATGAGTCAGAGAAAATCACAAAAGCAAGAGAATACATATAACTGAATAAATATGAAAATACACTATATCAAAACATGTGGGATATTGTTAAAACAGTACTAAAATTTTTTATTGCAACACTACATCCTCACATTGGAAATGAGGGAAGGACTCAGAATTGAACATCTAAGTTTGATTTCAAGAAACTAGAAAAATGAGAATAAAAGAAGCCCAGAGCCAACTGTATTTATTTATTTTATTCTAACCTGTGTCAAAATGTGAAGAGGTAGATGGGGCAGACATTTCCATTTAGACTTCATTGATGAAAATACTAAACACACAGTAGTTAAATGATTTGAAGGTACTGTGCATCTAGTAAATGATTAAACCTGGATTAGAACTCAAGTCTTTAAAAAAAATCTAGGGGTGCCTGCGAGGCCCAGTTGGTTGAGCATCCAACTCTTGATTTCAGCTCAGGTGTCATCATCCCAAGGGCATAGGATCAGGCCCTGTGTTGGGCTCCATGAGCATAGAAACCATTTAAGGTTCTCTCTCTCCCCTTCTGCCACTCTCCTCCACTTGTGCTCTCTCTCTCTAAAATAAAAAAAAAATAACCCTTGTGCTCTAACAATCTTTGGTATTTTGCCTTGCAGTAGAATCAGCAAAGGGAAAAGGCTATTGTTTGTAGGAGTCATCAGCTTTTTTTCTAACAGGATCACCTTTCTATTTTTTTTTTTTTTTGGAATCTTGACATACCTGGGATAATGATTGTACTAAAAGGAGAGTGGAAGAAAGAAGATTGTCACATATCTGTTTCAGTCAGGTTTGGGAAGATATGGAGGTTTAACCTTTTAAATAAGTTACTGAAAATGGGCACTAAGGGCAATTCTCTTCTCTTCAGTTCCTGGAATGTAGGGCAAGCCTGGAGAAAGCATTCACTAACTAGAAAATCTGTCAAGTCTGTATTGGTTTTCCCAGCCTTACCTGATCATAAGAATCCCTGGGATGTGTGTGTTAGGGATGGGAGTGGCCTGTTAAAAATAAATGTCTCGATACTATCCAACATTTAGTAAATCAGAATCTCTAGGGGAAGACCTGAAAATAGTATTATTTATAAATGGCCAGGTGATTCTTATGATGATTCAAGATTGTGAAACACTATCCTAGTTCTATTGGTTGGGATACACTGATCAGACTCCATTGTATGACATTAATTGAGCCATATTATGAAAATTAAACTTACCAAGTTTTTAAGCGACTTTTTTATTCCCCCAAAGGACTATAGGTCTATGAAACCTATTTGATTTATTATTCATTTGAAATCTCTTTTATTGTCTGTCACTTCTGTCTATATCCTGAAATTTTCATAAAATATCTTTTCATAACTTTCAGCAGAAGGGGGAAATTTAAAAACTTGATGTATTAGGTATAAAAATTAATGTATTATTAATTTAAATCCAAGTTAGTTAGCATATAGTGCAATAATGATTCCAGGAATAGAATTTAGTGATTCATCACTTACATGTAAAAGCCAGTAGTCACCCCAACAAGTATCCTCCTTAATGCCCCTTGACCATGATGAGCACTGCATAATGTATAGAATTGTTGAATCATCATATTGTACACCTGAAACTAACATAACACTGTATGTTAATAATACTGGAAGAAAATAAAAAAATAAATTAACACAATTATCTTAATAGATGCAGAGGAAGCATTTAACAAAATTGAGCACCCTTGCATGATAAATACCCTCAGCAAACTGGGAATAGAAGTATAGTGCCTGAATGTGATAAAGGCCATATATGAAAAGCCAATAACTAACATTGTAATCAATGGTGAAAAACTGTAAGTTTTTCCTCTGAGATGAGGAGCAAGGCAAGGATGCTCACTCTCACCACTTCTATTCAATGTAGTATTAGAAGTCCTAGCCAGAACAATTAGGGAAGAAACAGAAATAGAAAGCATCCAAGTAATCTTTGCAGGTGACATGTTCTTATATATAGAAAATCCTAAAGACTACACACACACACACACACACACACACGCACGCACGCACACTTCTACAATAAATTAATTCTCTAATAATATAATAAAATAAACAAAAGTAAATTTGCAGGTTACAAAAATTTTTTGTGTCTATATACACAAACAGTAAACTATATGAAAAAAAATTAGGGAAACTTCCATTTGCAAAGCATCAAAAAGAACACTTAAGGACAAACTAAACTAAGAGCATAAAACAAACTGAAAACTATAAAGCATAATGTAAGAAATTAAGCAAGACACAAACAAATGAAAAAAATCCCATTTCCATGTTTTGGAAGACTTAAAATGTCCATACTGCTCAAAACAATCTACTCATTCAGGGCAATCCCTACCAAAATGTCAGTCACATTTTTTACATAAATAGGAAAAAAAATCTAGGGATCACGCGGAATTACAAAGGACTACAAGTAACCAAAAAATCTTAAGAAGTACAAATCTGAAGGCCTCATACTTCCACCTTTCCAAATATATTACAAAGCTGCAACTAGAGTTCGTGTTGTGTTTTTCAGATAGAAATATTATTGAGAGGGGCACCTGATATTTATACACCAAACATGGAATCAACCAACTACATAAAACAGTTAAAAACAAACATTAAGGAACACATTGATTATAATGCAATAATAGTAGAAAACTTTAATACCCCACTTACATCAACAGAAAGATGATCTAAACAGAAAATCAAGAAGGAAACAGTGGCTTTGAATGACAAACAAGACAAAATTGATTTAATAGGTGTATACAGAACATTCCATTGTAAAGTATCAGAATACACATTCTTTTCAAATGCATATGGGACATTCTCCAGAATAGATCACATATTAGGTGATAGACTAGTCCTCAACAAATACAAAAATGAACAGATCATACCATGCTTATTTTCAGACCACAACACTATATAACTTGAAGTCAACCAGAAGAAAGATGATAAACCAATTAGAAAGATGATAAATATATGGAGGTTAAACAACATGCTATTAACAATGAATGGGCCAATCAGGATATCAAAGAAGAAATTAAAGAAAATACATGGAAACAAATGAAAATGAAAAAACAATGATCTAAAGCCATTGAGATGCAGCAAAAGCTGTGGAAAGAGCCCTACCTACAACCCTACCTCAAGAAGCAAGAAAAATCTGGAATGTAAAACAACCATATATCTAAGGGATCCAGAAAAAGAATAAATCCTAAAGCCACCAAAAGGAAGGAAATAACAGATACTACAGTAGAAATAAATGATACAGAAACTTAAAAAAAAACCAACAGAAGAATAAAACAATGCAACCAGGAGCAGGTTCTTTGAAAAAAAAAATAAAATTTAAAAAGCCTCTAGCCAGACATAACAAAAAGAAAAGAGAAAGGACCCAAATACATAAAATCACAAATGTGGTGTGATGAGAAGTAACCAACAACAAAGAAATACACACAAATATAAAAAAATATTAAGAAAACTATATGCCAACAAGTGGACAACTTGGAAGTAGTGAATAAATTCCTAGAAACATATAAACTACCAAGACTGAAACAGGTAGAAATAGAAAACTTGAACAGACTGATTATTAGCAATGATATTGAATCAGTAATAAAAAATCAACCCATATACAAAACTCCAGGGCCAGATGGCTCCAGGTGAATTCTGCCAAACACTTAAAGAAGAGTTAATACTATTCTTCCCAAACTATTCCAAGAAAGAGAGAAGGAAGGAAAACTTCCAAATTCATTCTATGAGGCCACATTACCATGATACCAAAACGAGATAGACTCCCACTTCAAGCCAATATCCCTGGTGAACATGGATGAAAAATTCTCAATAGAATACTAGCAAACTGAATCGACAATTATATTAAAAGAATCATTTACCACAATCAAGTAGGGTATATTTCTGTATTGCAAGGGTGTGTCTATGTCTGCTAATCAATCAGCATGATTAACCTCATTAATAAAAGAATATAAACCATATGATCATTTCAACAGACTCAGAAAAAGCATTTGATAAAGTACATAATGTCATGATAAAAATCCTCAACAAAGTAGGTTTTGAGGGAACATACCACAAGTCAATAAATGCCGTATATGACAAATAAACAGCTAACTACATCTTCAATGGGAAAAAACTGAGAGTTTTTCTTCTGTGGTCAGGAGCACAACAAGGATGTCCACTCTCACCATTGTTGATTAACATAGTACTGGAAGTCCTGGCCACAACAATCAGACAACAAAAAGAAAAGTCATCCACCTCAGCAAGGAAAAAGTAACACTTTCACTATTTGCAAATTACATGATACTCTATATAGAAAACCTGACAGACTCCACAAAAATCTGCTAGAAGTGACAAACAACTACAATAAAGTCGTAGGATACAAAATCAGCATACAGAATTTGATTCCATTTCTTTACCCCAATAATGAAGCGGCAGAAAGCGAAATTAAGGAGTCATTTCTGCTTACGGTCACATCAAAACCCAAAAGATACCTAGGAATATCTTAACCAAAGAAGTGAAAAACCTATACTCTGAAAATTATAAAACACTGTTGAAAGAAACTGGAGATGACACAAAGAAAAGGAAAGATATTCCATGTTCATGGATTGGAAGAACAAATATTGTTAAAATATCTATACTACCCAAAGATATCTACATATTTAATGCAATTGCTATCAAAATACCAGCAATGTTTTTCAAAGGGCTAGAAGAAACAATTCTAAAATTTTTATCTAACCTAAAAGACCACAAATAGTAAAAGAAACCAAAAAAGAAGAGCAAAGCTGTAAGCATCACAATTCTTGGCTCCAAGGTACATTATAAAGCTGTAGTGATCAAAATAGTATGGTACTGGCACAAAAATAGACACATAGACCAGAAGGACAGAATAGAAATCCTGGCAATGAATCCACAACTCTATGGTCAATTAATATTTGACAAAGCAGGAAAAAATATCCAATGGGAAAAAGTCTCTTTAACAAATGGTGATGTGAAAACTGGGCAGCAACATGCAAAGGAATGAAAGTGGGCCACTTTCTTACATCATACACAAAAATAAATAGAAAAAGCATTAAAGAGCTAAATGTGAGACCTGAAACCATTAAAATCCTGGAGGAGAACAAAGGCAGTAACCTCTTTGACTATGGCTGTAGCAACCTCTTACTAGATATGTCTCCCAAGGCACGGGAAACAAAAGCAAAAATAAACTTTTGGGACATCATCAAAATAAAAAGCTTCTGCACAGTTAAGGACATAATGAATGAAACTAAAAGGCAACCTACAGAATGGGAGATTTTCTCAAATTATATGTCTGCTAAAGGGTTAGTGTCCAATATATATAAAGTACTTAAAAAAAAAACTCAACACCCAAAAGTGAATAGTCCAAGTAAAAAATTGACAGAGATCATGAATAGACATTTTTCTAAAGAAGGCATCCAGGTGGCCAACAGACACATGTAACAATGCTCAACATCACTCATCATCAGGGAAATACAAATCAAAACTATAATGAGATATAATCTCACACCTGTCAGAATGGGTAAAACCAACAGCACATGCCCAGTAAACAACAGATGTTGGTAAAGATGTAGAAAAAGTTGAAGAGTCCTGCACTATTGGTAGGAATGTCAACTGGTGCAGCCACTCTGGAAAACAGTATGGAGTTTCATCAAAAAGTTAAAAATAGAAATACTCCATGATCCAGCAATTTCACTACTAGGTATTTTCCTAAAGGATACAAAAAATACTAATTCAAAGAGACACATAAATCCTAATGTTTATAGCAACATTATCTATAATAGCCAAATTATAGAAAGAGCCCAAATGTCCATTGACTGAAACTTGGAAAAAGGAGATATGGTGGATATGTGTGTGTGTGTGTGTGTGTGTGTGTGTGTGTGTGTGTGTGTGTGTGTGTTCCCATACTATTTCTGCAATACATAATATAACTCAGCCATAAAAAAGAATCAATGCTTGCCATTTGCAAAGACATGGATAGATCTAGAGAGTATTATGCTAAGTGGAATAAGCCAGAGAAATACAAGTAACATATGATTTCACTCATATGTGGAATTTAAGAACTAAAACAATCATAGAAGGAAGAAAAGACCGAGCAAACCAAGAAACAGACTCTTAAATATGGGAACAAACTGATGGTTGTTTGCCTGAGGGCTGGAGGGTCGGGGAATGGGTTAAATAGATTATAGGAATTAAGGAGTGTATTTATATTGATGAGCACTGAGTGTGGTATGGAAATAGAAACAGCCTTCAGTATTAAATAGGCATTTCAGGGAAAGGAGATTTACCACAGTGTGCCATGTTGACTGTTTTATTACTCAAAAGTTTTGGCCTTTGCAATTCTGGCAACACTACTATGGAATTCCTTTAGAGTTAACTGTTATGAAATCTAGGTGTTTTTTTTTTCTTTTATAGTTTATTGTCAAGTTGGTTTCCATATAACACCCAGTGCTCATCCCAATGAATGCCCTCCTTCATGCCCATCACCCCTTTTGTCCTCTCCCCTACCCCCATCAACCATGTTTGTCCTCAGTATTTAAGAGTCTCTTATGGTTTGCCTCCCTCCCTCTCCTTAACTATTTTCCTCTTCTCCTCCCCCATGGTCCTCTGTTAAGTTTCTCCTGTTTCACATATGAAAATCTAAGGTTTTTAACAATACAGCATATTATATATGATTTTTTTGGCCATTATTTAATACTTATATATTAGGTTTGCCTTGATAGGTGGAATGTATAGTTATATTTATTCTGATATTTGAAATATAAGTGACCCAGTTTGGTTTCTGTATTCTTCTTTAGCACTTATTTAGTTTCTTTCATGTCCCTCTTCTGTTTGATGCAGCTATTGTGGTCCCCCATTTCCTGTAGAATCTAATAAAACTTATTCTGTCGTTAGAGCCCACTATTGACTTGTCCCAATTTGCTTTTTTAAATGTATCTTTCAATGGAAGTTGTCTCTGTTGTTCACTTGAGAATATACATTTTGTTGTTGGGTTTTCTCACTTTCACTTTCACTGTTCTCACTTTCCCTCTTATCTCTGTCTACCTGAATCTCACTCATATCTCAAGGCTCAACTCATTGTCCATCCCTTGACCTACATTGCCCTCCTAGAAATTACATAATGCTTACAATTTTTGCCATACATTTCAGCCGTTAGTTCCATTGAGACTTCAATTTTTTTTCTCTTTATCCCAAGCAAGTCTATCTCCTGTCACCCATAGTAATTAATAATAAAGTTCTTACCCTTTCATTGTAAGCATGTTGAAGTGAATTGATACTATATTAAAGTACAGTATCTTAATTTGAGGACCTTAGATGGGCTGTTTTGGCTTCATTGATTAGCCAGTTATTGGACAAAAGTCAATTTCATGATTCTTCAAAAATTCTGCTAAACTTGTTGAGTCATACCATTCTTTATAAATATACTACATATGTGACACAGCTAGGGTAAGGACTGTATGAAATAATGGGGCGCATGGGTGGCTCAGTTGGTTAAGCATCCGACTGTGGCTCAGGCCATGATTCATGGTTTGTGGGTTTTAGCCCCATGTTGGGCTCTGTGCTACAGTTAGCTCAGAGTCTGGAGCCTGTCTTCAGGTTCTGTGTCTCCCTCTCTTTCTCTCACCCTCCCTTGCTCACTCTGTCTCTCAAAAATAATAAAAAACATAAAACAATTTAAAAAAAAGAACTATAAAATAAGAATCACAAGAAGTATATATGTTTTAACAACATGAGGGTGTGTATTTATAGTAGTATTGTTATAATTCAGATACTTTATTTAAGAAATTAACTTGATTAATCTATTTTGTTCAGGAATTAGATGGTTATAGCAGTTCCTTGCCAGCTAAGTTAATTGAGCTAGTTTATTTTTTGAAAGGTTAACAAAAAATTAAGAATTATGAATTTTTAAAAATGCGATTACCAGTCTAGTTTATTTAAAGATACTTTAAAGAAACACAATGTCTTTTCCTTTCTGTTTTCTTCCGTCCCAAATTACTTTATTTTTCTGAGTATTGTGTACCTGACAAAACACATCCATCTTTTGTTGAGTGTCATCTAAATCTTCTATGAGGGTTTAGTATATGGTGTTTTTGTGATATACATTTTAACTATCCTACCTACATGTAAATTAGTTTGTTTTTTACCTGTGATGATATTTACATTTAGTTTGAGTGCCTTAGTTTACAGACGTTGTATACAGATGTTGAAAGGTATTGGCTATCTGACGGTATATTCCAGCAGAATGTGACTTAGGCTGGTTACTAAGCTTATACTTTGTGGTTTATGGTTAAGCTATTAGACAACTCAAATTTCTGTATTAAGGTACTTGGTGTCTAGTCTATTTCAACATATTCAAATTAGTAAAAACTAAGATCAGTATTAAATCACTACACTGATTGCAGTATATTTAGAATTATAAATCTCTTTAATAATTAATTCCTCTTTGTCATTTATTAAAATATGCAATGTAGACATGGATTTTTATCTTACTATAGTAATATAGCTCCCAAATGATAATTTTATAATGTATTCCACTGGATTTTTGGTATTACTTATTTGTCCATTTTCTTTTGGAATAGGCAGTCTCAATATTATCAAAAGGAAATTTAGCACCCCCTAGTTTATTGAAACATAATTGGCATACCATAATATATAAGTTCAAGGCATACAGTATAATGGCTTGATTTACATATATTCTAAAATGATTACCACAATAAGTTTAGTTAGTATCTACCATGTTGTGTAGATACAAAAAAAGAGAGAGAAAAAGTTTTTTCCTTGTGATAAACACTCTTAAGATCTGTTCTCTCAGTAACTTTCAAATCTACTATACTACAATATTAACTATAATCATTATGCTGTACATTACATCTGAAAGTTTGTACATTTTGACCTTCATCAAATCCTTTTTCCATTTTTAGTTACATTGATAAAGTACAAAAGACATTCTACTTAACCCTTATTTTTATGTATCAGTGTGTCTCAGTCTTTTTATTCAGATAGGATTTCTGGATGCTTCAAAGTCAAAGTTACTGGAAGGTTTGATGAGAGTCTAGCATTTTCTATATGCAATAGGAAGCACTATTTTCTTATAATAGTTTATTGTCAAATTGGTTTCCATTTAACACCCAGTGCTTCTCCCCACAAGTGCCCCCATCCATGACAATCACCTCCCTTCCCCTCCTTCCCCTTCAGCCCTCAGTTCGTTTTCAGTATTCAATAGTCTCTCATGATTTGTGTTCCTCTCTCTCCCCAATTCTCTTTCCACCTTCCCCTCCCTATGGTCCTTAATTAGGTTTCTTCTGTCAGACCTATGAGTGCAAACATATGGTATCTGTCCTTCTCCGCCTGACTTATTTTGCTTAGCATGAACCCTCGAGGTCCATCCACTTTGCTACAAATGGCCAGATTTCATTCTTTTTCATTGCCTTGTAATACTCCATTGTATATGTATGTGTAT
>NC_043717.1:60739001-60757611 GCF_006229205.1 Suricata suricatta | reverse complement strand
TATATATATATATGCCACATCTTCTTGATCCATTAATCAGGTGATGGACATTTAGGTTCTTTCCATGATTGGGCTATTGTAGAAAGTGCTGCTATGAACAATGGGTTACATGTGCCCCCATGTGTCGGTACTTTTGTATTCTTTGGGTAAATCCCTATCAGTGCTATTGCTGGTTCATAGGGGAGTTCTATCTATAGTTTTTTGAGAAGCCTCCATACTGTTTTTCAGAGCGGCTGCACCAGTTTACATTCCCACCAACGGTGTAGGAGGGTGCCCGTTTCTCCACATCCTCGACAGCATCTATAGTCTCTTGATTTGTTCACTTTAGCCACTCTGACCTGTGTGAGGTGGTATCTCAGTGTGGTTTTGATTTGTATTTCCCTGATGATAAAGTGATGTTGAGCATCATTTCATGTGCCTGTAGGCCATCTGAATGTGCTCTTTAGAGAAGTGACTGTTCAGGTCTTCTGCCCATTTCTTCATTGGATTATTCGTTTTTCGGGTGTGGAGTTTACTGAGTTCCTTGTAGATTTTGGGTACTAGCCCTTTATCTGATATGCCATTTGCCACTATCTTTTTCCATTCTGTGGGTTGCCTAGTAGTTAGCTTGATTGTTTCCTTTGCATTGTAGAAGCTTTTTATCTTGATGAGGTCCCAATAGTTCATTTTTGTTCTTGATTCCCTTGCCTATGGGGATGTGTTGAGGAGGAAATTGCTGCCATTGAGCTCAAGGAGGCTATTTCCTGCTTTCTCCTCTGAGGTTTTTATGGTTTCCTTTCTCACATTCAGGTCCTTTATCCATTTTGAGTTTATTTTTGTGAATGGTGTAAGAAAGCGGTCTAATTTCACTCTTCTACATATTGCTGTCTAGCTCTCCCAGCACCACCTGTTGGAGAGGCTCTCTTTTTCCATTGGATACTCTTTCCCGGTTTGTCAAAGATTCATTGGCCATACACATGTGGGTCCAGTTCTGGGCTCTCTATTCTACTCCATTAGTCCATGTGTCTGTTTCTGTGCCAATACCAAACTGGCTTGATGATGACAGTTTTTTAGTAGTGGTTAAAATCTGGGATTGTGATGCCTTCCGTTTTGGTTTTCTTCTTCAATATTACTTTGGGTATTCGGGCTTTTTCGTGGTTCCATACGAATTTTAAGATTGTTCTTGCTTGGAGAGGAATGCTGGTGCAACATTGATGGGGATTGCATTGAATGCGTCAATTGCTTTGGGTAATAATGACATTTTAAGAATGTTTATTCTTCTGATCCATGAGCATGGAATGTTTTTCCATTTCTTGGTGTCTTCTTTAATTTCTTTCATAAGTCTTCTATAGTTTTCATTATACAGGTCTTTTACATCCTTGGTTAGGTTTATTCCTAGGTATTTTATGTTTTTTTGTGTGTGATTGTGAATGGGATCCGTTTCTTGATTTCTCTTTCCGCTGCTTCAATATTGGTGTATAGGAATGCAACTGATTTCTGTACATTGATTTTGTATCCTGCAACTTAACTGAATTCATTTATCAGTTTTAGAAGGCTTCTGGTGGAGTCAATTGGGTTTAAACCCATCATGTCATCTGCGAGTGTGAAAGTTTATCTTTTTTTTTTTTGCCAATTCTGATTCCTTTTATTTCCTTTTGTTGTCTTTTTGCTGATGCTGGGACTTCCAACACTATGTTAAACAGTGGTGAGAGTGGACATCCCTATCGTGTCCCTGATTTCAGGGGGAAAGCTCTCAGTTTTTCCCAATTGAGGATAACATTGGTTGTGGGCTTTTCGTAAATGGTTTTTATGATGTTTAAGTAAGTCCTTCTATCCCAACTTTCTCCAGGGTTTTTTATTAAGGATGAATGTTGTACTTTGTCAAATGCTTTTTCTGCATCTATTGACAGGTTCATATGTGTTTTTTTTTCCTTTTCTTTTGTTAATGTGATGTATCATATTGGTGGATTTGTGGATATTGAACCAGCCCTGTAACCCAGGAATGAATCCCACTTGATCATAATGGATAATACTTTTTATATGCTGTTGAATTAGACTTGCTAGTATCTTGTTGAGTATTTCCTCCATATTTATTAAGAATATTGGCCTGTAGTTCTCTTTTATTGTTGGGTCTCTATCTGGCTTAGGAATCAAAGTGATATGTGCTTCATAGAATGAGTCCAGAAGTATTCCTTCCATTTCTATTTTTTGGAATAACTTGAGAAGGATCGGTGTTCACTCTGAATTAAATATCTGATAGAATTCCCCTGCGAATTCATCCAGCCCTGGGCTTTTGTCGTTGGGAGATATTTGCTAACTGATTCGATTTCTTCACTGGTTATGGGTCTGTTCAGATTTTCTCTCTTCCCGTTTGAATTTTGGTAGTGCATGTGCATTTAAAAATTTGTCCATTTCTTCTAGATTGTCCAGTTTGTTGGCATATAGTTTTGCATATTAATCTCTGATGATTGCTTGTATTTCCAAGGGTTCTGTTGTAATAGATCCATTTTCCTTCATGATTTTGTCTATTTGGGTGTTCTCTCTTTTCTTTCTGAGGACCCTACCTAGGAGTTTATCAAGTTTGTTTATTTTTTCAAAAAACCAACTATTGGTTTCATTGATCTGTTCAATTGTTTTTGTGGGTTCTATCTTGTTTAATTCTAATCTTCATTATTTCTCTTCTTTGGCTGGGTTTGCGGTGCTCTTGCTACTCCCTTTCTAGTTTCCTTAGGTGCTCTGTTAGGTTTTGAGTTTGCGCTTTTTTTAGTTTGTTGAATTAGGCCTGAATTGCAATGAACTTTCCTCTTAGGACTGGCTTTGCTGCATCCCAGAGCGTTTGGATTGTGGTAATTTCATTTTCATGTGTTCCATATATTTTTTAATTTCCTCTCTAATTGCCTGATTAGCCCAATCATTCTTTAGTAGGGTGGTTTTTAACCTCCACAGTTTTGGAGGTTTTCCAGACTTCTTCCTGTGGTGGATTTCAAGTTTCATAGCATTGTGATCTGAAAGTGTGCATGGTATGATCTCACGTTGTTTAATTTTATGGAGAGCTGCTTTATGCTCAAGTATGTGGTCTATCTTGGAAAACGTGCCATGTGCACTCGAGAAGAAAGTGAATTCCCTAGCTTCAGAATGCAGAGTTATAAATATATCTGTTAATTCCATCTGTTCCAGTGTGCCATTCACATCCATTGTGTCTTTAGTGATTTTTTTGTATGCTTGATCTATGGATTGTTTTAAATGGGGTATTAAAGTCCCCTGCAGTTAGCACATTCTTATGAATAAGATTGCTTCTGTTTGTGATTAGTTGTTTTATGTATTTGTGAGCTCCCAATTTTGGCGCATAAATGTTTATAATTGTTTGTTCTTCCAGTTGGAGAGACCTTATTATTTATATAATGTCCTTCTTCATCTTTTTTTACTGTCTGTACTTTAAAGTCTGTTTTGTCTGATATAAGTATGGCTACTCCAGCTTTCTTTTGGCGTCCAGTTACATGATAGATATTTCTCCATCCCCTTACTTTCAATATGAAGGTGTCTTCAGGTCTAAGGTGAGTCACTTGTAGATAGCAACTAGATGGATTTTCATTTTTGATGCATTCTGCTACTCTGTGTCTTTTGACTGGAGCATTCAGTCCATTTGCATTCAGTGTTATTATTGAAAAATGTGGGTTTAGATTCATTGTGTTCTTTGTCGGGCTCATGTTTGTATTAATGTCTCAGGTGTCTTAAATTCATTGCTACCTTTCTTCCATAGGGTCCCTCTTAGGATTTCTTGTAGGGCTGGTTTGGTGGTGATGAATTCTCTCATCATTTTTTTTATTTGGGAAAACCTTTATCTCTCCTTTTATTTTGAATGACAAGCTCACTGGATAAAGAATTCGTAGTTGCATGCTCTTCCTGTTCATCACATTGTAGACTTCCTGCCATTCCTTTCTGGCCTGCCACGTTTCAGTAGATAGGTCTGTAACCACTCTGATAGGTTACCCTTTGTATGTTAAGGCCCTTTTATTCCTAGCTGCTTTCAGAATTCTTTCTTGACCTTTATATTTTTCCAGTTTCACTATGATATGTTGTGCTGAAGGTCAGTTCACATTATTTCTTAGGGGAGTTTGATATGTGTGTTAAATTTCAATATCTTTCTCTTTCCCCAGATTGGGGAAATTTTCGTGTATAATTTGGTTCAGTACCCCTTCAGGGCCTCTCTTTTTCTTCCTTTTCAGGATCTCCTATTACACTGACATTGTTCCATTTGATTGTATCACTCAGGTCTCTAGTCTCCTTTTATGCTCCTGTATCAATTTCTCACTTTTTTCTCAGCTTCCTCTTTTGCTATAACTGTGTCTTCTATTTCACCTGTTCTCCTTTCTGCTTCTTCAATCCATGTAGTGGTAGCCTCCATTTTATTATTCACCTCATTTATAGACTTTTTATACTCATCACAGCTATTTTGAAGATCCGAAGTCTGTATATCAATAGATTCTCTGATGGTTTTTTCAAGCCCAGTGATTAATTTTATGACAGTTGTTCTAAATTCTTGTTCAGTTACATCGTTTATGTCTGTTTTGAGCAGTTCTGTAGCTGTGATTTCTTCCTGGAGTTTCTTTAGGGGAGACTTCTTTTGTTTCGTCATTTTGGCTGGCTTTCTGTCTCTTGTCAGTTTTGATAGCTCATTCTGCACTGTGCATTTATTAGTATTTCTCTATTGCAAGAGGCTCTTTGACTGTCCAGGGCCTGTCATTTCAGGAGATGTTCTTTTAATGTTGTCTCTTGGTTTCTCTTGTTATGCCTTGGATTTATTTATTTCCCTACTCAGCGATATTTGGGAATTTGCATTATGTGTGCTTTAGGTTGTTTCTTGAGGTAGCCCTGAAAAGGAAAACAGACAGACAAACACACAGAGAACACAAACACACAAATGTACTGACAGAACAAGTAAAGAAGCAAACCAAAAGGGGAATGAAACAAAAAGGAACAGGAAGGAAAAGAGAGGGGGAAAAAAGAAAAGAAAAAGCAGGTGGGGAGGGGAGGGGACAGAGACAGTCAGAGATAAAGGACAGTCTGAGAATTTAAAACCTGTGGAATGGGGAGATAAGGATGAGATAAAGCAAAAAGTATCCAGATGATAAGAGTTGATCTAAGCACAGTGCCTAAATGTTGGTCTTTCCCAGACTCCAGGGGGAAGGGGAGAAAAGAAGGAAGTAGGAAAATAGAACAGAGAAAACAGGGGGAAAATTAAAAAGTAAAAATATTAATTAAAAAAGAGAAAAAAACAGTTAAAAATAATAAACAAAAATACAGTAGCTCTCCAGCGCAGATGGGCGTGGTTTGGTGTAGGTAGGTGGGGTCTCAGGGCCTGCTCTCTGAGGCCCCGCCTTAGTGGATGTGGGGAGAAGGAGAATGGCGGTGCCACAAGACCCCCTCAGACAATGCTTTGCCAGCCACTCTCTTGAGTCCAACCTCCTTGTGCCTAGGGAGGGTCTAATTATTTCTGTTTCTTAAGTTCTGCCAGGTTTGTAAGTCCTTGCCCATGCACTTGATGTTGCCACTGTAATACCCAAGATTTCTTTATCTTCCCCAAAAACCAGAAACCGCCAGTGAGACCGAGTCATGCATACAAAAGCAAAGGGCTTTATTACAGGTTTAGGCTCCCCGGGGCCTAAACTCGGGCTCACAGACTTTACAGGCGTGGTGGATCCATGCTGAGAGCCCCGAACAAAGGCGGGGTAGGGCTTTTCTGAGTTTGGGAAGGGGGAGTTACAGGAAATTGTGATACAGGTCTAGTGATCCAATCATTATTATACAATATTATTGACAACAGGTTTATCCAATTACAATATTTAGAGTGTTAACCAATTAGAGTAGACCCAGGACCGTTGTGTAGGGTGTAACTAGCCTTAGGCAATAAGTGATTACCTATAGCTTCTATTTCTAGGCCTGCCCTTAGGAATGTTAAGGGTATTACAAGGGTGGTCCCTCTTGCCTTGGGCAATATGTGCCTTCTATTGTCTTAAACCTGCTTCCTTACACCACCACAGTTAAAATCTCTGGTGGCAGGGTGGCTTTCTGGCTGGGATTGAGTAGGGGGATTGTGAAGCCAGTTTTTTCCCCTGCTTCCGCCTGAAGTCGGCGAGCTGCCTCGCCCAAGGGAGAACAAGCCTGCTGAGGGGGACAGATTTCTCTCTCCATGCCCCCATGGCTCTCAGTCGTAGGCAAGGTCTGCCCTCTCCAGAGATTATGCTGAGTGATTCAGTGTCTACTTACTTCCCCTGGTCTCTCCACTGCCCTGCATGGCGGTCCTGCCTGTGGCTCCCTGCAGATCTGTGAGCCTCTGGACTCACAGCTGCCCCACTGGCGCGGCTGTCCTCAGGTCTGTGTGCCTGTGAACACAAGGCTGTCTGTGTGTCCAGCGCCAAACCTCTGGGCGCTTTGTCTCCCTGCTCCGCTCTGGGCTGGCGCTCCCTCCCCCAAAGTCTCCAGTCCCAGTTCGCACTCACTCAGGCATCCATGAGGGTTCTGTCAATAAGGGGTCTGTGTTCACACGTCTGTTCTTGGAGATCAGAAAGCTGTGGCTTTTAATTCTTCTCAGTTTGATAATTGCAGGCAGAGGGAGGTAATGGGGCTCCTTACTTCTCCGCCATCTTGCTCAGTCCCCAGAAGCACTATTTTTTGTTTTTTGCAAACACCATATTCTGAGATGTTGGGTAACATGAATTAATTACTATGAATTTTCCCCAAATCATGTGGGAGCATATAACTCTAGACTTTTAAAACATGTGTTCTAAGCGTGTGAAAATTTTGGCATAAACACATGTTTAAGCTCAAATATAAAGTTACAGTTTTTGACATTGTTCTGAATCAAACAAACAGATCTTGAAAGTTTAATGCAAAGGTGATTTTGCAAAGTACCATATCCTTAGTGTGAAAATTCTATGTCATTTTTGACTATGTATGTTTTGCATCAAAAAGCTGTATACCCATTAGAATGGCTAAATCCAAAACATAGAGAATAGCAATTGATGATAAGAAGAAATAAATTCTCATTTTTTAGTGGTGAAAATGTAAAATGATGTAGTCACTTTGAAGGACAGTTTCAAAGTTTCTCAATAATCTAAATATAGTCTTCCCATAGGCTCCAGTGGTCATCTTAGGTATTTATCAAACTGAATTGAAAATGTTTGTCTACTTAAATCCTGCATGCAAATATTTATAACAGCTTTATTCATGATCACAAAAAACTGGATGCAACCAAGATGTCTTTCAATAGACAATGGATAAACTGGTATACTAAGTAGATTGGAATACTATTCATTGATAATGAAATATGAGGCCTCAAGCTATGCAAAGACAGTGATGAATCTTGACAGGTTCTGAGCCAAGATGACCATGTAAGACCTTAAACTCATCTCCTCCACAGAACACACCAAATAACTGTGAGCAATTCTTCCTGAAAAATAAATGAGGACTGCCTGAACACCTTCTGGACAACAAAAGATAGAATGACAAGAAAGAACAGCAGGAAAGACAGAGGCGTGGTAGTGAGAGGAACTCCCGCCCCCAACACTGTGAACTGCAGTGGGGAGAGATTGTACTGAGGGACCTGGAACAGATTGATCTGATTGATCTGTTCTTGGTCATACACCCACACACACACTCTCACACACACGCACACATACACACACAGCTGTGGTTTAAACTAACAACTAGTTTATAAAAGATCTAGCCCTTCAGCTCTGCCACTAAAACTTTCTCTGGGTCAAAGAGACTGGTGAGTGACAGGGTTTATGTTCGCCCTCCACCTTCAAAACAGACTGGAGCAGGTTCTAGACATCATAGCTAGCTTGCCCCTTTGGCCAGCCCCTGGTCCCTTAGCCCACATCAGCTTCAGACTTGCTGAGGCACAGAAAAAAAAAAAAAAAGCTGTGGTTTAAAAGAGTAACCAGCATATGAGTCAGCCATAGAATTCTCCCAAATGGTGACAAAGCTGCTGGAACTCTCTGGGTGGGAGGGGCTGGTAGACACAGTGTACAGTTCCCATCCACCTCGAAAGCACAGACGAGTGCATGATCCAGGTGTTGTAACTGGCCTGCTATCTCAGTGAGCCCCGGCAGGACCCTAGCCCACACCAGTTCCAGCCTTCCAACTGAGGCAGCCACAGGGAAAGCACACCTGGACGTCTCTAATTAGTACTCACTGCAGCTCCAGCCTTCATGTCATGGTGACACAGGTACAAAGCATCCCAGAACATTCCAGGCCTATACCACTTAGGTTTCAGGAAGCTTGCTAGGGCACGCCAATGCAGTGTTCTGAAACAGCCCAGCTGATGTCTGCTTTGGATCCAGCCAACCCACCAGGGTGTTCCTTATCTAAAGCACCCCAGGAACCCTTAGTCCCCACCAGCCTCAGTTACAGCCAATCTACAGGGCACCCTTGCACGGAGTGCCCTGAAAACCCCTACCCACACCAGCTGCCGCTCCAGTTGCCTGCCCAGAGCACCCACTGTGCCAAGCACCTCAGTGCTTGTGGCTTGCACCCACTTCAGCTTCAGCTGTTCCAATAGGATGCCTTCAGTGTGGAGATTCCTAATTTGTAACTGCTCAGCTTTAGCTGTACTGCCAGGGCACACTTTGTGTAGAGAGTCCAGAGGCCACACCAGCCATCACCCGCTTCCTTTTAGTTGCCCTGCCAAGGTACCTCACGATCTCTACTGCTTATACCCTGCCTTGGATTGAGCCATCCCTCCAGGTTACCCTCTGTGCAGAGAGCCCTGAAACAACCAATGGTTTCTCTTGTATACAGTCTTTTACTTCTTTCTTTATGTTTTTAAATTATCTCTTTATCTTTAACCTTTGACATTTTTATTATAATGTGTCACAGTATGGATCACCTTGGGTTAAAAAAAATTATTATTTTTTTGTAACTCTCTGTACTTCCTAAACCTGGATATCTATATCCATCCCTAGGTTAGGGAAATTTTCAGTTATCATTTCTTCAAATAAGTTTTCCACCCCTTCCATTTTCTCTTTTTCTTCTGGGAACTTTAGAGTTCAAATGTTTGTTATCTTAAGGTTGCCCAAGACATCCCTTAGCCTATCGTAATGTTTTTTATTCTTTTTTTTCCTGTTCTGCTTATGTGCTTATTACTCTATTTTCCAGATCACTAGTACATTCTTTTGTATCTGCTAATCTATTGTTGGTTTACTGTCATGTATTTTTTTATTTCAGTTTTTCTTTATTTTTCAATTCTGATTTTTCAGCAGAAAGTTTACAATCCAGAAGGGAGTGGCATGATATATTCAAAGTGCTAAAAGGAAAGAACCTAAAACCAAGAATACTCTACCCAGAAATGTCACCCTTCAGAATCGAAGAAAAGACAAATAGGTTCTCAAACAAAAGTAGAAGAGTTTATTACTCTAAGTCAGCTTTGCAAGAAATATTACAAGGACTTCTATAAGTGAAAAATACAATGATATAACTATATGTAAGAAAACTATGAATAAAAATATGTAAAATATGACATTATATCCAGAAAATGTAGAGGAAGGAGTACAAATACATTTTTTAAAGAATGTATTTGAACTTTTGAACTGAAAGGACCATCATCTTCATATAGATTGCTTTATACATAGGAAGTTAGATATGCATATCATGGTAATATTAACCTAAAATATATAATAGATACACAAAAGATAAAGAGAAGAAAGCCTAACATAACACTACAGAAATGCATCAATCACAAAGGAAGAGAGTAAGAAAAGAAAGGAAGAGAGAACGATTATAAAAATAACTGGAGGGACACCTGGACGGCTCATTAGGTTGAGTGTCCAACTTTGGCTCAGGTAATAATCTCATGGCTAGTGGGTTCAAGCCCTACATTGGGCTCTGTGCTGACAGCTCAGAGTCTGAAGCCTGCTTCTGCTTCTGTCTCCATCTCTTTATGCCCCTGTCCCTTCTCAAATATAAACACTAAAAAATTAAAAACTACCTAACACAATGGCAATACATACATACCTGTCAATAATCGCTTTAAATGTAAATGGCTTAAATGTTCCAATAAAAAAGATAACTGAATAAATTTTTAAAAAGGACTTATCTGTATGCTGCCTATAATAGACTCACCTCAGACCTAAAAATATATACAAATTGAAAATGAAGGGATAGAAAAATATTTACCATGTAACTGGGAATGAAGATGAAAGGAGTGATCATAATTATGTCAAACAAAAAATGATTTAAATGTTTTTTTTAATTTTTGATACAGAGAGAGACAGAGCATGAGAGGGTGAGGGGTAGAGAGAGAAGGAGACACAGAACCGGAAGCAGGCTCCAGGCTCTGAGCTAGCTGTCAGCACAGAGCCTGACACGGGGCTCGAACCCATGAACGTGAGATCATGACCTGAGCTGACGTCGGAGGCTTAACCGACTGAGCCACCCACGTGCCCCAAACAAAAAATGGTTTAAAACAAAGACTTTAACAAGAGACAAAGAAGCACATTACATAATGATAAAGAGATCAATTTAACAAGAAGATGTAATAATTATAAATATTTATGTACTTAACATTAGGGCATATAAATTCATAAAACAAATATTAATGATATCATGGAAGAAAATTATGGTAGTACAATAATAGTTAATTTTAACACCTGACTTACATCAATGTATACATCATCTAGACAAAAAATCAATAAAGAAACTGTGGCTTTGAATGACACATTAGAAAAAATGGTTCAACCAGATAAATACAGACCCTTCCATCCAAAAACAGAATATACTTTCATTTCAAGTGCAAGTGGAACATTCTGCAGAATAGATGACAGGTTAGTCTACAAAACAAGTACCAATAAATTTAAGAAAACTGAAATCACATAATTCTTCTTTTCTGACCATAGCAATATGAAACTTGAAATCATCCATAGGAAAAGAACTGTAAAAACACAAACACATGGAGGCCAAACAAACACTAAATGACCAGTGAGTCAATGAAGCAATCAAAGTTGAGATAAAAAAAAAAAACAGAGACAAACTAAAATGAAAATACATCAGTCAAATTCATTGAGACAGTGAAAATAATTGTAAGAAGGAAATTTGTAGTGACACAGGTGTACCCTAAGAAACCAGAAAAACCTCAAATAAACAATGTAACATAAAATCTAAAAGATCTAACGAAAGAACAGTCCAAGTGACATGACCTAGAGTCAAAATGACATAGAGACTAAAAGGAAGAAAGAAAGAAGGAAAGTAAGAGAAAAAGAAATAAAGTAAAAAACAATAAAACTGAGTTAGTCCTTTGAAACGATAAACAAAATTGATAAACCTTTAGCCAGATTGATGACACAAAACCCTTAGCTAGACTGAAATAAAAGATCCGAATAAATGAACTCAGATATGAAAGAAGTGAAGTAAAAACTGAAACAACAGAAATACAAAGGATTATAAGAGAATACTACCAACAAATTGGACAACACAGAAATGGATAAATTCCTAGAAACATACAATCTTCCAAAACTGAATCAGGAAGAATTAAAAAAATCTAAACAGATCAATTAATAGTAATATAATTTAACCAACAGTCAAAAACCTAACAAAATATAAAAGTCCAGAATCAAATGGATTCACTAGTAAATTCTTTGGAATACTTAAAGCAGAGTTAAAATTTGTTACCTAAATCTCTCCCAAAAAAATAGAAGATGAAGGGAAGCTTCGAAATACATTCAACAGGGTCAACATTCCCCTGATACCAAAACCAGAAAAAGATACCAAAAAAGAAGGAAGAAAGAAAGGAAAGAAGGAAGGAAGGAAGGAAGGAAGGAAGGAAGGAAGGAAGGAAGGAAGGAAGGAAGGAAAGAAGGAAGGAAGGAAGGTAGGAAGGAAGGAAGGAAGATAGGAAGACTGTAGGCCAATATTTCTGATGAACATAGACACAAATATTTTCAACAAAATATTAACAAACCACATTTAGCAATACATTAAAAAGATTATTCACTACAACTGAGCGGGACTTATTCCAGGGATGAAAAGATGGTTCAGTATTTCCATATCAATCAATGTGATATACCATATCAATAAAACAAATAATGAAAATTATATGATTATCTCAAAAGATGCAGAAAAACATTTGACAAAATTCAGCATTCAATCATGATAAAAACTCTCAACAAAGTGGATTTCGGCATAACATACTTCTACATAATAAAGACCATATATGAAAACCCACAGATAGTATTGTAAGCAAGGTGAAAACTGAATTTTCCGCTAAGATCAGGAAGAATACAGGGATGGCCATTCTCATGACTTTTATTGAACATCATACTGGAAATCCTTGCTGTAGCAATCAGAAAAGAAAAGGGAGACATCTATACTGGCAAGGAAGAAGTTAAACAGTCACTATTTGCAGATGGCATGACATTATACATAGAAAAACGCCAAAGATTCCACCAAAAAACTTTTGGAAGTAAAAAGGAATTCAATAAAGTTGTAGGATACAAAATCAATACCCCCAAATTGGTTGCATTTTTACATACTAATAATGAAGTAGGGGAAAAAGAAATTAGGAAAACAACTCCATTTACAGTTACACACACAGAAACTAGGAATACACTGAACAAAGAAGGTGAAGGATATGTACTTGGAAAACTAAAAACCACTGATGAAAGAAATTGAAGACAACACAAAGGGAAATATACTCCATGCTCATAGATTGGCAGAATTAATATTGTTAAAATGTCCATACTACCATGAACAATCTACAGATTCATTGCAATCTATATCAAAATACACACAACATTTTTCACAAAATTATACGAATAGCATTAAAATGTGTATGGAACCACAAAAGACCCCAAGTAGCCAAAATAATCTCAAGAAAGAAAAAGAAATCTGGAGGTGTGACAATCCATGATTTCACAGTATACTACAAAGCCATAGTCATCAAAAGAGTGTAGTACTGTCACAGAGACAGATGCATAGATGAATGGAACAGAACAGAGAGCACAGGAAAAAAAAAACACACTTCATGTAGTCATTTAATCTATGACAAAGAATGCAACAATATGTATTGGAAAAATGAGTCTGTTCAATAAATGTTGCAAAGAAAACTGGACAGCTACATGAAAATGAAAGAAACTGGACCACTGTTTAGCATCATACACAAAAATAAATCCCAAATGGATTAAGACCTAAATGTGAGATCTGGAACCATTTAAGTCCTATAAGGAAAAATAAGCAGCAATTTTTTAAAAATAGTTTATTACCAAGTTGGTATCCATATAACACCCAGTGGTCTTCCCCACAAGTGCCCCTCTGCATGACCATCATCCCCTTTCCATTCCCCCCTCCCTTTGCAACCCTCAGTTTGTTTTCATATTCAAGAGTCTCTCATGATTTGTCTCCCTCCCTCTCCCTAACTCTTCCCCCGCCTTTCCCCTTTCCATGGTCCCCTGTTAGGTTTCTCCTGTTAGATCTATGAATGAAAACATATGGTATCTGTCCTTCTCTGCCTGACTTATTTTGCTTAGCATGACACCCTCGAGGTCCATCCACTTTGCTACAAATGGCCAGATTTCATTCTTTCTCATTGCCATGTAGTATTCCGTGGTATGTATGTGTATATACACATACACCACATCTTGATCCATTCATCAGATAATGGACATTTAGGCTCTTTCCATGATTTAGCTATTGTGGAAAATGCCGCTATGAACATTGGAGTACATGTGCCCCTGTGCATCAGCACTTCTGTATCCCTTGGGTAGATCCCCAGCAGTGTTATTGCTGGGAAATAGGGGACTTCTACTGATAGCTTTTTGAGGAACTTCCACACTGTTTTCCAGAGCGGCTCTACCAGTTTACATTCCCACCAACAGTGTAGGAGGGTGCCTGTTTCTCCACATCCTAACCAGTATCTATAGTCTCTTGATGTGTTCATTTTAGCCACTGGTGTGAAGTGGTATCTCCATGTGGTTTTGATTTGTATTTCCCTAATGATGAGTGATGCGCAGCAATTTTTTTGACATTAGTCATAGCAATATTTTTCTAGAAATGTATCATTAGTCAAAGGAAGCAAAAGTAAAAATAAATTATTGGGACTATATCCCAAAAAAGCTTCTGCAGAGTGAAGAGAGCCATCAGTAAAACAAAAAAGCATCCTAATGAATAAGAGATATTTGCAAATGACAAGACTGGTAAGTATTTAATATCCAAAATATATAAAGAACTTATACAACTCAACACCAAACAACAGCAGCAGTAACAACAACAAATAATAGTAATCAGATTAAAACATGGACATAGGACCTGAGTAGACATTTTTACAAAGAAGACATGGATTTCAAACAAATGCATGAAGAGATGCTCAACATCACTAACCACTAGGGAAATGCTAATCAAAACCACAATGACATACTACCGTGCACCTGTCTGAATGGCAAAAATAAAAAAGAGAAGAAAAAGCAATTGTTGGCAAGAGTGTGGAGAAAAAGGAACGCTTGTACACTGCTTATGGTAATGAAATTTGTATAGTCACTGTGGAAAATAGTATGGAGTTTCCTCAAGAATTAAAAATAGAATACTACCTGATAGAATAATTCTACTACTGAGTATTTGCCAAAAGAAACAAGAACACATTAATTCAAAAAGATGTATGCATCCCCATGTTTATTGCAGTATTATTTACAATAGCCAAAATACAGAAGTAACCTAAGTGTCCATCAATAGATGAATACATAAAGAAGTGTGGTATACATAGAGAATGAAATACTATGCATCCATGAAAAAGCCAATATATGGAAGTGACCTACGTGTACATTCATAAATGATTGGAGATGGAAAATGTGAAACACAACACACATATAGTAAGATATTAGCCACAAATTTGAAACAACAATGGATGTATCTAGAGAGTATAATGCTAAGTGAAATAAAGCTGACTGAGAAAGGCATATTCCATATAATTTCACTCATGTGAAATCCCTATACAAGACAAATGAATAAACAAACGGAAAGCAGAATCAGACCTATAAATACAGAGAACAAACTAACGGTTGCCAGAACAAAGTGGGGTGGTGGGAGAATGGACAAAACAGGGAAATAAGAAATATAGGCTTAAAATTATGCAATGAATGAGTCACAGGAATAAAAGACACAGCCTTGGGATTACAGTCCATGATATTGTAATAGCAGTGTATGATGTCATAAGGTAGCTATATCTGTGGTGAACATAACATATAAATATGTTGAATCACTGTTTTACATCTGAAACTAAAGTAATATTGTGTGTTACATGTGGTAAAAAATATATAAAACAAAGACATTGATGAATGTAAAATGCATTTTCCTAAGAGAAGCAACCTGTTTAAAAAGGCTTCATACCGTATGATTCCATTTATATGACATTCTGGAAAAGGCAAAATTCTATAGGTGGCAAACAGGCCAATGGCTTCCAGGGATTCACTGAGGCATAGTTGTTGGGAATAGGTGAATCACCCACTCTATATGGTATTGTAATTGTAATGGTGGGTGTATTACACTATAAATTTGTCTAAACACAAGAATTTTACACCAGAAGGCTATTCAGATGTGCGTAAAACCTGCAATGGATTGCACAAAGTCTTAGCCTTTACAAACTAAATTGATTGTATAGTAATTCTCAATTTCTAACTTATGTGCTTTAATCAATAACAGTCATCCATATTTTAAACATTATGTCTTATAATGGGACATGTTTCCATTTGAAACCCTTATTAATCATGTTAAAAGTACTAATTTCTTCTGACTAGCTCTTTAAGCTGTTTTCTTGTACAAAAAAAGTGCAAAATATTAATCAATTCATTTATTTTACTTACAATTTGGGGCGCCTGTGTGGCTCAGTCAGTTAAATGCCAGACTTCGGCTCAGGTCATGATCTCACAGTCTGTGGGTTCAAGCCCCACATTGGGCTTGTGCTGACAGCTCAGAGCTTGGAGCCTGCTTCGGATTCTGTGTCTCCCTCTCCATCTGCCCCTTCCCCACTCATTCTCTGTCTCTCAAAATAAAATAAAGACCTAAAAAAATTTTACTTACAATTTAAGTACATGGGGTTGCAAAGTTATAACAAATTAATATCTTCTGGTAAATTGCAGTTTCTCCTTCTGTACACTGGATAATGATAGATGAATATTGAGACTCATTTATCTTGGATAATTTTGAAGTTGTCCAGATTGAATTGAAGTATTGCTAGAGATCTACTTTCTCTGGTTCTGAGTCACCTGCCTTAGACCTATGTTCTTCAATCTGTGCTAAATGTTGTACAAAAGGAACTTGATTCTTCCAATTCCAGCTAGATAAAAACTAAGCAAAATTTTGTAATATGACCTTTAAATACTTGTATTATAAAAGTGGGAGCTAAGATAGCCTACTAGGGGGACTGTAGGCTTGCCTTCTCCCTGTAACACAGCTAGATAACTATCAAATCATTTTAAATAGCCATCAAATAGAACTGAGTACTGACAGAACAAACTGAACAACTAGAGGGAGAGAAGAGGCTACAATGAGGAACGTAGGAGATGCAGAGACATTGTTTGGGGGAGAAATGGATCGAGGGTGCTGCAAAGGGGAGAGATCCCTGGTTGGAGAGAAGGAGGGTGAGAGAGAGAGAGAGAGAGAGAGAGAGAGAGAGAGGGAGAGAGAGGGAGGGAGGGGCAGGAGTGCACAGGGAAATACACAAGGAGAACACTTCGCTTCCCCAAGGCTGGAAAAATGAGAGAAGCTGATTTTCATGAATTTTTGCAACCGGTGGGGCTCAAAGACTGGAATTTTAAAGATCCACGGGCTTTGCTGGGAAAGAGCCCTGAGAATACTGCCCTACTTCTGGAGAGAAAGGCAGGCAAACAACCCTGGGGCTGATGGCATGATGAGGATCACCTAAGGCACATAAAGAAGAGACTGTTTGCTCTTCTTGGAGTTCATCTGTGAGAGGTGACATTTATAGATGTCTCTTTGGGGACAAAAGAGCCAGTGCGTGTCAGTTCCCTCTCCCACCCCTCAGCATAGCATGGAGACACCTGCTAGAGGCTTTCATCCTGACGTGGTCTATTCAGCACACTTTCTCCAAGTCCCATGACCCAGCACTCCAGCGACTGCCCTTTTTGGTCAAACCTGCATCTGTCCAAGCACGGCAAGATCCTCACCTAGGCTAGTGTAGGCCTCTGCCACAGAATGTCCCTAGAGTTTGGAGTTTTAAAAGACAGCAGGCTTTGCTGGGATGGAGCCTGAAGTGCACGGCACTGCTCCAAGCAGACAAACAACCAGGAGATAGACAGTTTGAAAATGGTAATATGAAAAATGCCTGGGAGGCACGAGGGGAGATTATTCACTCTTCTGGGAGTATTGCCTGAGAGAAACAAGCATAGAAACACCAGTCCAAGGACAAAGAAGGTAGCTGGTGCCATGTCCCTCCTCCCCATTTCAGCATAAGCCAGTTTCAGTAAATAGCACAGCGCCGAAATTGGCTACCTAACATGCTTCCATTAAATCCCATTCCCCTACACTCTGCTGGTACTGCTTTTCCCGGGTAAGTGTGCCTAAGATGCAGCAGAGTGGGCACCATTCCCAAAAGACGAGCAGAAACACATGTACACACCTTGTCGCTGGAACAGAGACTTTTTGCAAGGCTTCAGTTCTACTGGAGGTAGCATCAGGTTCATATAACAAACAGAAAAGAGCAAACGTAGTTTCTTTTTTTAATAGTTTATTGTCAAATTGGTTTTCATACAACACCCCGTGCTCTTCCCCACAAGTGCCCTCCTCCATCACCACCACCTCTTTTCCCCTCTCCCCCTTCCCCTTCAACCCTCAGTTCATTTTCAGTATTCAATAGTCTCTCACGTTTTGTGTCCCTCGCTCTCCCAAGCTATCTTTTCCTCTTCCCCTCCCCCTGGTCCTCCATTAGGTTTCTCCTGTTTTCCTGTTAGAACTATGAGTGCAAATATATGGTATCTGTCCTTCTCTGCCTGACTTATTTCGCTTAGCATGACACCCTCGAGGTTCATCCACTTTCCTATAAATGGCCATATTTCGTTCTTTCTCATTGCCATGTAATACTCCACTGTATATATATACATCTTCTTGATCCACTCATCAGGTGATGGACCTTTAGGCTCTTTCCATGTTTTCGCTATTGTTGACAGTGCTGCTATGAACATTGGTATATATGTGCTCCTATGCACCATTTCTTGGTGTCTTCTTCAATCTCTTTCATAAGTTTTCTATAGTTTTCATCATAGAGGTCTTTTACATCCTTGGTTAGGTTTACTCCTAGGTATTTGATGGTTTTTCATGCAATTGTGAATGGGAACAATTTCTTGATTTCTCTTTCCGCTGCTTCATTTTTGGTGTATAGGAATGCAACTGATTTCTGTACATTGATTTTGTACCCAGCGACTTTACTGAATTCATTGATCAGTTCTAGAAGGTTTCTGGTGGAGTCGTTTGGGTTTTCCATGTAGAGTATCATGTCATCTGCAAAAAGGGAAAGTTTGACTTCTTCCTTGCCAATTCTGATGCCTCTTATTTCTTTTTGTTGTCTGATTGCTGATGCCAGAACTTCCAGCACTATGTTGAACAACAGTGGTGAGAGTGGGCACCCCTGTCG
>NC_043717.1:60648987-60738901 GCF_006229205.1 Suricata suricatta | reverse complement strand
GCTAGTATCTTGTTGAGTATTTTTGCATCTGTATTCATTAAGGATATTGGTCTGTAGTTCTCTTTTTTTGCTGGGTCTCTGTCTGGTTTGGGTATCAAGGTGATGCTGGCTTCGTAGAATGAGTTTGGAAGTTTTCCTTCTATTTCTATTTTTTGGAATAGTTTGAGAAGAATGGGTATGAGCTCTGCTTTAAATGTCTGGTAAAATTCCCCTGGGAAGCCATCTGGCCCTGGGCTTTTATTCGTTGGGAGATTTTTGATAACGGATTTAATTTCCTCACTGGTTATCGGTATATTCATGTTTTCTATATCTTCCCATTTGAATTTTGGTAGTGCATGTGCATTTATGAATTTGTCAATTTCTTCTAGGTAACCAAGTTTGTTGTCATATAATTTTTCATATTAATCTCTGAATATTGCTTGTATTTCTAAGGGATTGTAATAGATCCTTTTTCATTCCTGATTTTGTCTATCTGGGTGCTCTCTCGTATCTTTCTGAGGAGCCTGGTTAGGGGTTTATCAATTTTGTTTAGTTTTTCAAAGAACCAACTCTTGGTCTCATTGATATGCTTGACTGTTTTTTTCAAATTTTATATTGTTTGTTTCTGCCCTGACCTTGATTATTTCTTTTCTTCTGCTGGGTTTGGGGTGCTCTTGCTGCTTCCCTTCTAGTTTCGTTAGGTGCTCTGTTAGATTTTGAATTTGTGCTTTTTCTAATTTTTTGAAATTGGCCTGGATTGCAATATACTTTCCTCTGAGGACTGCCTTTGCTGTGTCTCAGAGATTTTGGATTGTTATATTTTCATTTTCATTTGTTTCCATATATTTTTAAATTTCTTCTCTAATTGCCTGATTAACCCAATCATTCTTTAGTTGGGTCGTTTTTAACCTCCACATTTTTGGAGGTTTTCCAGACTTTTTCCTGTGGCTAATTTCAAGTTTCATAGGATTGTGATCTGAAAGTGTGCATGGGATGATCTCTAGTTGTTTATACTTATGGAGGGCTGCTTTATGCCCCAGTATGTGATCTATCTTGGAGAATGTGCTATGTGCACTCGAAAAGAAGGTGAATTTCCTGTCTTCAGGATGCAGGGTTCTAAATATATCTACAATTCCATCTGTTCCAATGTGTCGTTCAGGTCCATTGTTTCTTTAGTGATTTTCTGTCTGGGTGATCTATCCATTGCTGTCAGCAGAGTATTAAAGTCCCCTGCAGTTAACACATTCTCATCCATAAGATTGTTTCTGTCTGTGATTAATTGTTTTATGTATTTGGGCACTTCCAAATTTGGCGCATATATATTTATAACTGTTAGCTCTTCCTGATGGAGAGACCCTGTAATTATTATCTAATGTCCTTCTTCATCTCTTGTTACTGCCTTTACTTTAAAGTCCAGTTTGTCTGATATAAGTATGGCTACTCTGGCTTTCTTTTGACTTCCAGTCGCATGATAGATATTTCTCCATCCCTTTACTTTCAACCTGAATGTGTCTTCAGCTTGAATATCAGTCTCTTGTAGACCGTAAATAGATGGATGTTGTGTTTTTTTGTCCATTCTGCTACCCTGTGTCGTTTGGTTGGAGCATTCATTACATTTACATTCAGTGTTATTATTGAAAAATGTGGGTTTAGAGTCATTGTGTTCTCCCTAGAATTCATGTTTATAGTGGTGTCTCTGGCACCTTGTATTCTTTGCAACATTTCCTTCATAGAGTCACTCTTAGGATTTCTTGTAGGGCTGGTTTGGTGATCATGAATTCTTTCAGTTTTTGTTTATTTGGGAACACCTTTATCTCTCTTTCTATTTTGAATGACAGGCTTGCTGGATAAAAGATTCTTGGCTGCATTTTTTTCTGTTCATCACATTGAAGAAATTCCTGCCATTTCTTCCTGACCTGCAAGTTTCATTAGATAGGTTTGTAACCTCTATGATAGCTTTCCCTTTTTATGTTACGGCCCTTTTCTCCCTATCTGCTTTCAGAATTCTCTCTTTATATTTTGCCAGTTTCAGTATGATATGTCGTGCCAAAGGTTGATTCAAATTACATCTTAAGGGGCTTCTTTGTGCCTCTTGAATTTGAATGTCTATTTCTTTTTCCAGGTTTGGGAAATTCTCATTTATAATTTGGTCTAGTATCCCTTCAGGCCCTTTCTCTCTGTCTTCCTCTTCAGAAATTACTATGATACGGATGTTGTTCCATTTGATTGTATCACTCAGGTCTCGAATTCTCCTTTCCTGCTCATGGATCAATTTCTCTCTCTTTTTTTCAGCTTCCTCTTTTGCTATAACTGTATCTTCTAATTCACCTATTCTTCTCTCTGCCTTGTTAATCCTTGAGGTGGCTGCCTCCATTTTGTTATTCACCTCATTTATAGCCTTTTTAAACTAATCACACCTATTTTCAAAGTTCCTAGTCATTGTCTCAGTTGCTTCTCTGATGCCTTTTTCAACCCCAGCAATTAATTTTATGACAAGTTTTTTAAATTCTTGTTCAGTGATGTTGTTTAGGTCTGTGTTGAGCAGTTCTGTGGCTGTTACTTCTTCCTGGAGATTCTTCAGGGGAGAGTTCCTTCGTTTTGTCATTTTGGCTGGTTTTCTGTCCCTTGTCAGCTTTAAAAAGCTTATTGTGCACTGTGCACCCGTTAATATTTCTCTGTTAAAGGAAGCTTATTGACTGTCCAGGGCCTTTTGTTTCAGGGAATATTCTTTTAATGGTGTCTCTCAGTTTCTCTTGTTGTGCCTTTGAATATTTAATGTCCCTACTCAGCGATATTTGGGACTTGCTTTCATGCACATTTTGTCTTGTTTCTTGGGTTAGTCCTAAGAAGGAAATCAGACAGACAAACACAGAGGGAACAGAAGCACACAAATGCACAGACAAATCAAACAGACAAATTAAATGTGGGAAAGGAAAGAAAAAAATGGAGAGGAAAGAGACGAAAAGAAGAGAAGGAAAAAAATAAAGGGGGTCAGAGACAGCAAAGGACAATGGACAGTCTAAAGGTGTATGACCAGTGAGGGGAGAGATAAGGATGAGATACAGGAGAATATATCTGGATTGCAAGAAAGCAAAAAAAAAAAAAAAAAAAAAGAGGGAGAAAGGAGAAAGGAAAATAAGGTGTAAGAATTAAAAAAAATTTAAGTAAAGAAAGGTCATAATAATAAAAAATAAGTACAGAAAATAAAGAAAAAAGCGGAACAAAAGAAAGAAAAAGCAGCAGCTCCCCCTTGCGGATAGGTGTGGTTAGGTGTAGTAGTTCTTGGGGGCTGCTCTCGGAGGCTCCGCCTTGTTGGCTGCAGAGAGTAGAATTGCAGCACGCCAAGCTCTGCTGGAACTACATACTGTAGGTCACTCTAATGAGTGTGTTCTTGTTGTGCCACAGCTGAGCTATGTTGTATTTTCCAGGCCTGCCTTGGTTCAATGTCCTAGTCCATGCACTTTTATGCTACCACAGACGAGATGTACTCGCTTTGGTGGCTGTCTTCTTTGGGAGAGGGATCAGTTTCTTTTGGCTTAGGCCAGGATTTGCCCTGCCACTGCCTGAGGCAAAGTGTGCTGCCTGAGGTGAGGTGCGCAGCAGGAGTTGAAGTGCATGCTCTCTCAGACACCGCTGCAGACTCCAAGCCTACAGCTGGGATTGTGATTGCATTGAGGGAGGGATTAGTTTCTCTTGGTGACTCCTGGGATTCGTGCTGCTGCTGCCCAAGGCCCTGGGTGCTGCTGGAAAAGAGCTGCGTGCTCCTGCAGCTGGAGTGTGCACCCTGGCCTCCACTGGCACCAACTGCCTACCGGGATCGCATAGGGGTGGGGGCTATTTTTTCCCTGTTGGCACCCAGGATTTGGGATTCAGGCGGCCAATGCTAGAAGTGTGATGTGCCATGGAAATGAGGTGCGTGCTCCCACTCACGCAGCCAAGGTCGACGTTTGTGCCCCTGGGGCCACCGCCTCCATCGCCAAGGCCGTGGACTCCCCGCTGGGATGGTGCTGGGCTGGAAGCTGTTCTTTCCCTTGTGCCACCCAGGTTCAGGATTTGGGCTACCCAGCAGTTATATATGGAGTGAGAGTTTCTCTCTCCACGCACAGTCAGACGTTCTTTATCTCTTCCCCAGAGACAGTACTATGAGCGTGTTTAGTTTCTCTTTCTCTTCCCTTTGTCTCTCAGGGCTCCACGTGCTTTCCCCGTGTTGGGCTGGGGCTCCCACCTCCCTTGCACATCTTGGGCTGGCCCATTTTCCAATCTCCCCAGTTCGCACGCACTCACTCAGGTATCTTTGAGGTTTTCTTCTTTCTGGAGTCTGTATTTTCTCCTTCTGCTCTTGCAGATGAGAGTAATGTCCTTCTCAGTTCTATAGATGGGACAGACCATGTTTTCAGAGCTTCCTTCCTCTCTGCCATCTTGGCTCCTCAGTCAGCAAAAGTAGTTTAAACTCACCGGACTCAGGCCAAAGTACAAACACTCCCCACTTCAGTCAAGGAGAAACTCTGCAGAGGACTGATCTGAGGGAAAGGGCAGCCAAAACACAGCAGCAGAGTGCATACAGCATACACCAGAAACACTTCCTGAAGCACCAGGCCCTGGACAATATATGAACTCTTCTTCATAAAGCCATTGCTCTCAGAAGTAGGAACAATAACAGGCTTTTTCTAATACAGAGAATACAGAGACCTACACAAAATGGCAAAAGGGAGGCATGCATCTCAAAGGAAAGAACATGAACAGGTCATAGCAAGAGATCTAGTGAAAACAGATGTAAGTAATATGGCCGATGGAGAATTAAAGCAACAATCACAAGGATATTTGCTGGGCCTGAGAAAAGTATATAGGACACCAGGGACACCCTTACCACAGAGATAAAACAATTAAAACACAGTCAGAAATGAGAATGTATACAATAACTGAGATTCTAAGCTGACCGTAATGACCACAAGGCTAGAAGAAGCAGAAGAATGAATAAGTGATGCAGAAGATAAGACTAATGAAAGTAATGAAGCTAAACAAGAGAAAAAGAATAATTATGGATCACAAGAATACACTTAGGGAACTCATTGCTACCATCAACCATAGTAACATTCGTATTATAGGAGTCCCAGAAAAAGGAGAGAAAAGGGAGTAGAAGGTTTATTTGAGGATATAATAGCTGAAAGCTTACTTAATCTAGGAAGGAAAATGACATCTAGATCCTGGAGACAAAGGAAGCTCCCAGTAAAATCAACAAAAGCAGACTAACACCAAGACATATTGTAATTAAATTTGAAAAATATAATGACAAAGAAAAAAAATCTTAAAAGCAGCAAGAAAAGAGAAATCCACAACTTACAAGGGAAGACCTATAATGCTAGCTACAGATATTTCCAAAGAAACTTGGCAGCCTAGAAGGGAGTGGCATAATATATTCAACATATTGAATGGGAAAAAGAAGAATAGATAAACAGTTTCCCAGACAAACAAAACTTAAAGGAATTTGTCACAGCTAAACTAACCTTACAGAAAATATTAAAGCAGACTCTGGGAAAGAAAGGCCAAAAGTGACAAAAGTGACAAAGATGAGAAACAAACAGAAAATTTCCCAAAATAAGAAGAAATAAAATGGTACTAAATCTATCTACCAATAACTATTCTGACTCTGAGTGGACTAAATGCTCCAATCAAAAGACAGGGTGTCAGAATGGATAAAAGCAAAAAAAAAAAAAACAAAAAAAACCACAAAAAAAACAAAACAAGAACCATATATTGTACCTACAAGAGATTCATTTTTGGCCTAAAGACATCTTTTGATTGAATTTGAGGGGATGGAGAAACATTTATAATGCAAATGGTGGTGGAAAAACAAGCCAGAGTAGCAATACTTATATCAGACAAGCTAGATTAAACAAACGACTATAACAAGAAATGAAAAAGGACATTATATCATAATAAAGGGGACTATCCAACAAGATCTAACAATTATAAATATTTATGACTCCATGCTTTCATATAAGCACCTAAATAGAAGAATCAATTAATAACAAATATAAAGAAACTCACTGATAATAATACAGTATTATCAGGGGACATTAACACCCCACTTACACCAATGGACAGATCATCTAAGCAGAAAAATCAACAAGGAAACCTTGGCTTTGAATGAAACACTGGGTCAAATGAACATAACAGATATTTTCAGAACATTCCATCCCAAAGCAGCAGAATGCATGTTCTTTTTGAATGCACATGGGACATTATCCAGGATAGATCATATGCTAGGTCATAAATCTGACCTCAATCAGTACAGAAATATTGAGACCGCATCATGCTTATTTTCTGACTACAATGCTATGAAACTTGAAATCAACCCCAAGAAAGAATTTGTAAAGACAACAAATACATGGTAGTTAAGCAACATGCTAGTAAAAAATGAATGTGGGGATGCCTGGGTGGCTCAGTTGGTTAAGTGTCCGACTTCAACTCAGGTCATGATCTCAGTCCGTAGGTTTGAGCCCTGCATCAGGCATTGTGCTGACAGCTCAGAGCCTGGAGCCTGCTTCGGATTCTGTCTCTGTTTCTCTCTTTCTGCCCCTCCCTGCTCAGTCTCTCTCTGTCTCTCAAAAATTGAATAAAAACGTTTAAAATATTTAGAAAAGAATGAATGGGTAAACCAGGAAATCAAAGAAGAAATTTAAAAAATATATGGAAAAATGAAAATGAAATCACGACAGTCCAAAATCTTTGTGATGCAGCAAAAGCTGTCATATGCAAGAAATATATATCAACACAGGCCTACACGGGCCTTGCTTCAAGAAGCAAGAAACACCTCAAGTACAAAATCTAACCTTACACCTATAGGGGCTAGAAAAAGAACAATGAGCAAGCCTTGAAGCCAGCAGAAGCAGGGAAATTAAATGAATTAAAACATAAATAAATGATACAGAAACTAAAAAAAATTAAAAATTAAAAAAAATAGCAGAACAGATGAAAGAAACCAGGCTGAGTCTTTGAAAAAATTAATGAAACTGATAACCCCCTAGCCAGATTTGTCAAAAAGAAAAGGAAAAGGAATCAAATAAATTCACAAATCAGAGAGGGAAAATGACAACCAACATGACAGAAATACAATTATAAGAGAGTTTAATTAAAAATTATATGCCAACAAATTAGACAATATGGAGGATGTGTATCAATTTCTAGAAACATATAGTCCAACAAAAGAAATAGAAAACTTGAAGAGACTGATAACCAGCAAAGAAGTTAAATCACTAATCAAAAACCTCCCAACGTGGGGCGCCTGAGTGGCTCAGTCAATTAAGTGTCCAACTTTGACTCAGGTCATGATCCCGTGGTTCTTGAGTTCAAGCTCTGTGTTGAGTTCTGTGCTGACAGTCAGAGCCTGGAACCTGCTTCAGATTGTCTGTCCCCCTCTCTGATCCTCCCCAGCTCCTATTTTGTCTCTAAAAAATAAATAAGCGTTTTTTAAAACACTTAAAAAGCTCCCAACAAACAAAAGTCCAGGGACAGATGGCTTCACAGGGAAATTCTACCAGACATTTAAAGAACAGTTAATACTTACTCTTCTCAAACTATTCCAAAAAATAGAAATGAAAGGAAAACTTCCAGATTTATTATATGATACCAGCATTACTCTAATTCCAAAACTGGAAAAAGATTCCACTAAAAAAGAGAATTACAAACCAATATCCCTGATGAGCATAAATGCATATATTCTCAATAAAATACTAGCAATTTGAATTCAGATGTACATACAAAGAATCATTCAACATGATCACGCAAAATTTATTCCTGAGCTGCAGGGTGTTTCAGTATCCACAAATCAATCAATGTGATACACCACATTAAGAAAAGAAAGGGTAAGGACCATATGATATCTTCAATAGATGCAGAAAAAACATTTGACAAAATACAACATCCATTTCTTATGAAATCTATGAACAAAATAGGGACAGAGGGAACATATTTCAACATCATAAAAGCCATATGCAAAAAACCCACAGCTAATATTACCTGCAATGGGAAAGAACTGAGAACTTTTCCTCTAGAGTCAGGAATAAGACAGGAATGTCCACTCTCGCCACTGTTATTTAGCATAGTACTGGAAGTCCTAGCCTCAGCAATCAAAAATGAAAGGTATCAAAATTGGCCATGAAGTAGTATAATTTTAATATTTACAAATGACATGATACTCTATATAAAGATCCCAAAAGACTCTTCCTCAAAATTGCAGGAACAGATACATGATTTCATCAAAGTCACAGGATACAACATCAATGTACATAAATTTGTTGCATTCCTATACAACAATAATGAAGCAATAGAAAGAAAAATCAAGCCATCAATCCCTTACACCCAAAACTCATATCTAGGAATAAACCTAACAAAAGAGGTAAAAGATATGTAAATTGAAAACTATAAAACCCTGGTGAAATAAATTTCATTGATTTCCTTGGGAAGAATTAAATGAGTGTTTTTTCTAAACTTAACAATCAACAGACTCATTATAAACTAAAGGGATTGCTGATAAGCCTGTGTGTACAAGAGCAAATTTGCTCAAACCAAAAAAGTTTGTTTTGATAAATAACTTCCACACAATAAGTCCCATCACTTCAATATGTATACTAAAAATTTATTTTATTCTCCAGCAACAAAATTAAAAGTCAGAGGCAACAGAAATACTGATTATAATGGGCACATGGTAGGTAGAGGCTTAGACTAATGACATGTATCAAGCTTCAATTTTCTTCACTGCAAAATAGTGGGAATTAAGTAAATCCTTAATTTAAATCGTAGCTCTGTCTTTTCCTAGTTATGAACAAATGACCTAATCTCTGAGGGTTAGTTTCCTTACCTGAAAATGGGAATAATACTACCTACCTCATAAGACTGCTAAAAGGATTAAAACTGAAAAACCACATGAAACAAATCATGCTCATAGAGGGACCCAATAAATGTTAGTCATCTCTGACACTTACCTCCCACACACCCACCCACTTCTATCCTAAACAGGAAGAAAGTACAAAGTACTATTAGGGGGAGACTAGTTTATAAAAACCATATATAACTGACAGAATAACCTATGTTAGAAAGAGCTGCAGTAGTTGGACATGCTTGGAATTTGTTCCAGCTTCTCTGTGAAGGGCATCTAACCCTGCGTACCAGGATTCTTCTAATCCATGAGAATGGAATGTTTTTCTATTTCTTTATGTCTTCTTCAAACTATTGTTTCAGTCCAGGTCTAAATGAGAACAAGAGCAGTCAATAATGCAAGATCCATTCCAAACTGCAGCAGGCTTCAGACGCAAGAAGAGCCAATGTTTCAATCCCAGTCCAAAGGCCAGAAAAGACCAACATTCTAGCTCATCACTCAAACAGACAGAGTACCTTCTTACTCAGCCCTTTTGCGCTATTCAGGTCTTTAATTTATTGGATTAGGCTCATCTACATTAGGAAGAGCAATTTGCTTAATTCAACCTACTTATTCAAATGTTAATCTTACCTACAAACACCTTCATATGACACCCAGAATATTGTTTGGTCAAATGTCTGGGCATTCCATGACCTAGTCAAGTTAACCTCCCAAATTAATCATCACACTAATATATCTTAGAAACTCAAGGGCTAGAAATTATCAGAATATGAAAGATATATCCACTATCTAAAAGGGAGTTAATATTGTGAATATATAAAGAACTCTTACAACTAATTGACAGCACAAAATAACTTAATTTAAAAATGAGCAAAGGATTTGAATAGAAATATGCCAAAAATACAAATAGCTAACAATCATATAAAAAGATGCCAACATAACTGATTATCAGGTAAATGTAAACCAAAGCCCCAATGAAATACAACTTCACAACTCATTAGGATGGCTACTATTTTAAAAGCACAGAAATTAACGTTTTGGTGAGCATGTGGAGAAATTAGAACACTTATGCCCGGTTGGTGAGTATATAAAATGATACAGCTACTACAAAAAATAGTATGATGATTTCTCAAAAAGTTAAAGTAGAATTACAATATGATCCAGCAATTCCCACTTCTGGATTTATACCCTAAAAAATTCAAAGGAGGGGCCCAAACAGATACCTATACACCAATGTTCATAGCAGCATTATTCACAATAACTAAAATGAGGAAGCAAACCAAATGTCTATCAAGAGATGCAGTGCATAAAGAAATATGCCATAGAGGGGCATCTGGGTGGCTCATTTGGATAAGCATCCAACAATCTTGCAGTTCGTGGGTATAAGCCCAGCATTGGGCTCTGCACTGACAACTCAGAGCCTGAAGCCTGCTTCGGATTCTGTGTCTTCCTCTCTCCCTGCCCCTTCCCCACTCTTCCCCGCCCCCCTCTCTCACTATTTCTCTCAAAAAAAAATAAATTTAAAACAATTTAATGTGCCATTTACATAAAAGGGAATATTGAAAAGGAAAGCAAATTCTGACACATGCTATAACGAGGATGAATCTTGAGGACATTATTCTAAGTGGAATAATTAGTTACAAAAAGACAAATACTGCATTATTCCACTTATATGATGTATCTAGAGTAATAAAACTCACAAAACAGAAAGTAGAATGGTTGTTGCCAGTAGCTAGAGAGAAAAGGATATGGTGATTTGTCGTTTAATGGGAATTAAAAAGTTCTGGAGATGGGTACACAACAATGTAAATATACTAACTACTGAACTGTATACTTAAAAGTATTTAAAATGATACATTTTACATTATGTGTATTTTACCTCAATTTGAAAAAAAAGTCAAATTAAATTTTCACCCAGAAATTAAAAACAAGCATTCTTTTTAATTTTAACATTTATTTTGGAGAGAGGGAGACAGATCATGAGCAGGGGAGGGGCAGAGAGAGAGGGACACACAGAATCTGAAGAAGGCTCCAGGCTCTGAGCTAACAGAGCCCAATGCGGGGCTTGAACCCACGAATTGTGAGTTCATGACCTGGGCTGAAGTTGGACGCTCAACCAACTGAGCCATCCAGGCGTCCCAAACAAGGATTCTTTTAAGGACATCATATTTACCCTTTTACAGATAAGAAAACATTTTCACTGAGGGTAGAGAATGTATCAATAAATAAATTGAATGGAATCATATCTGTAAAGCATAAGATTATCTGAAAGTCATATACATAAATGTAAAAGGATAGTGCATTGCTAATCATAGATAATGTATTCAATGTGATTATAAATACCATTGTGTACTAAAAAGATATCTAGCATGTTTACCACAGAGGTATATGTATTTTAGAAGCACTGGGTGTTATATGGAAACCAATTTGACAATAAACTATTAAAAAAAACAATTACACAAAAAATAATAAAGAAGAAAGAAAATAATGATTCTTTATTTTTTTTAGTTTATTTTTATTTATTTTGAGAGTGTCCGTGTGCACACGCGAACGCGTGCATGAGCGGGGGAGGGCCAAAGAGAGAGTGAAAGAGAGATAATCTATAGAGGGTTCCTCACTATCTGCATAGAGCCTGATGCAGGCAGGGCTTGAACTTACAAACTGCAAGATCATGAACTGAGCCAAAATCAAGAGTCGGACACTTAACTGACTGGGCCACCCAGGCATCCCAGAATGATCCTTTAAATGAGCATTTCTCAGGAAAATAATACGTAAATCCAGTAAGCATTTACAAATATTTGTTCTTAAAAATACAAATCAAAACAATAAGATATGATTTTTCACTAAACTAGGAAAAATTACAAAGTTGGACAATACTTATCATTTATGAAGATATAGGGAAATAGAGACTATCATACATTTCAGCTCTTGTTTAAGGGAAATTTGGCTATATTTATAAAAATCTAAATGCACATATTCTTTGGCTCACTAATCCAAATTAGTGGCATAAGACATATATCAATAGACCTAGAGGGTATTATGCTAAATGAAATAAGTCAGACTGGGAAAGACCAATACTATCTGATTTCACTCCTATGTTGTAATCTAAAAAGCAAAGCAAATGAATAAACAAACCAAAAGCAGAATTAGTCTCTCTCTCTCTCTCTCTCTCTCTCTCTCTCTCTCTCTCTCTCCCTCAATTTGTAGTGGCTGGAGGAAAAGGGATGGGGGGATGGGTGGGTTTGGCTTTCAGCTGTGCCTAACAGCCAAGAATGGCAGAAAAGATTACTCAAGACTCCGTACAAGTCGAGAGAGACGAGAGGGAGGCTAAGGGGAGTCTCCTGAGCTATTCTCAGACTCCCATATTTAAGCAATGTATTGCTAAATGTATTAGGGAAACATAGTGCAATACATCAGTGGGCTACATGCCAATAAGAAAGTATTGAAAGTGTGCAGAAAAACAAATTAAGGTGTTCCCAAGACTACAAAAGAGCGGATACAGAAAGCAGGATGGAAAACAATATAAGATATTCTATACATAACATGGTCTAAAGAATTCATGAGCACAAGCAGGACCAAACCCCTAAATATACATTAACTAGATAAGTGAAGTGCAGCGTGCTGTTTTCAGCAAGGCCAGAAAGCTGTGTTCTGTTTTGCAATGCATTCCCTATAATCTCCTAACCCAGTACATAGCTATTTGATTTCCCATAGGAATGGACCAAATTGGTGAATGGGAGTGGAAGATACAGACTTCCAGTTATGGAATAAAGGGCACAGCATAGGAAATGTAGTCAATGATAGTGCAACAGCATTATATGATGAATGGTAGCTACACTTGTAGTGAGCTTAACATAATGTATAGACAAGTCAAATCACTATGTTGTATACCTGGAACTAACATAACATTATGTGTCAAATATACACAAATATTTTTTTGAAAGAAATAACATTAAGGCCTCATATTACATGTGTTTGGACATCTGGGAAAAGCCAGGGGAATCTCAAATGATGGCAAACCACAAGTTCCCCTTCTCATCCTGTTCCTGCAAGTACCATATTCAAATAACTAATCATAGGGACCAAGCCCAGTTCCTGCTTATCCCTGAATTGGGGGTTTCTTTTCAAACAGGCCAATCACACCCTCCTCTTGTGTGAAATCCTCCTGTGGGAAATCTAATTCCCCTGTGGGAAATGGGGGTTTCACCACTCTTAGGGATTACACTATAGTCTCTACTTGTTCACTCTGTTCCCATATGAAATCCCCATGGGGCATATGGTGCTCCCTTCTAGGCTATGAGTATACCTGACTAATACACTACTGTTGATTTATCTGTCTAGTGTTGGGAAGCTTTTGTTGGCTATCACCATAACTCTAGGTTAAGAATCTCTTCACCAATGAGAAGGAGAGGTGATCAAAACACATGGCTAGGAATTTTTCCCAATGTATAATTGCAAATAAAAGTAAAGATTTATATACAAGGATGTCCATTTAAGCATTGTTTTCATTACCAATAATCTGAAAACCACCTAATTTTCATCATTAGATAATTCTAAATCAGAGTTTCTATTGTGTATATGACATATACCATATGGTCTTTATCCATTCATCTATCAATGGACACTAAGATTACTTTCCTAATTTGACCATTGTAAATGATACTGCAATAAAAATAGAGGTGCATATATCTTTTGGGATTAGTGTTTCTATATTCTTTGGGTAAATACTCAGTAGTAGAATTACAGAATCACACAAATATAATTCTATTTTTAATTTTTTGAAAAGCTTCCATATTTTCCACAGGGACTGTAACAGTTTGTATTCCCACTGACAGTGCATGAGGGTTCTATGAACTCCTCATCCTCATCAATACTTGTTGGGTTTTGTGTTTTTGGTGTTAGCCATTTTGACAAGTGTGAGGTGATGTCTCACTGTGGGTTTTTGATTTGCATTTTCCTGCTGATGAGTGATGTTGTGCATCTTTTCATGTGTCTGTTAGTCATCTGTATGACTTCTTTGGGGAAATGCCTGTTCCTGTCCTCTGCCCATTTTTAAAGTGGATTATTTGGGAGTTTTTTTTGGTGTTGAGTTGTTTAAGTTCTTTATACATTCTGGATGCTAACCCTTTTTTTTTTAATATGCCATATACAAATATCTTTGTCCATTTAGTAGGTTGTCTTATTTCTGTTGCTTCTTTTCTTTGCTATGCAGAAGCTTTTTATTTTGATGTGGTCCGTGGAACACAATTTGGCAATTAAATCAAAGATTGAAGTCATGTATCTGTAAGTGATGGTATAGAAATAGTTGCAAGATATACTTAAGTAAAAGATTTTAAATTTACAGTATCATTGCTTTATTTTTGGAGGTATAAGTGTGCATGCATTTTTATTTTGGAAAGCTACTCTGGAAATACTGATAGTAGTTGCCTTGATGTTTAGATTAGGAATTTGTAAATAAGGAAGGGAAAGAGACTATAGCTTATTTTATACATTTCTGATAGTTTGGGCTATTTTTCTTATTAAGTGTATTATTAACTAATTTTTATAATGAAAATGAAACTAGAAGGGAATGATTTCTGCTACTAATGAGCTCATTTTCAGGTATAAAGAAATAGAATTTCAGAAAACAAGTTTGAAATCTCAACCACACAGGCTAGTGTCTGGACTGAAGATTGAAATAGGGCAGGATAGTGCACAGAATATGGAACACTGGAGTAAACTGAGGGAAGTGTTAATTGGATTAATTTTTTAAATAGTTCTCATTTTAAAGGGGTTTCTTCTGAATACAAATAAATAGTTTAGTTCTACACTTAACTAAGATACATACTTAAAACAGTACACTGTGCTTCCCAACATCAGAGTTTTGTCATCTCATTGTATTTTTAAAAGAAAAGCAAAGAACTAAATTCCTAGAAATGTTATGAAGTTGGTGAAGAGGCCAGGAGGTTTCTAAATATTGTGTCAGTTGTTTAGGCTGTAGGTTTCTCTCTAAGTAAAAGTGGCTTAGAGCTCAAGTGAAAAATAAAACTGATTTTAACTTGGGGGCAGAATGTACCTTATCATTTGTGTCCACCTTCTTATTGTTCTCTAAATCAATATTTATATTTTTAATGTCAAATTATTTTGATAACATTATTTTCTTGGATAAGATGCTCTTAAGAAACTTTAAAAACTGTTCTTCCCCCATAAGCTTCTACTTAATAGGCATTGTCATATAGCTTGCCTTACATTGCTAATGTTGACACCCCACTACATTTCTAACAAATCAAGCAGGTTATGTTTAGTTCAATGTAAGGGATGAATCAGCCTCAGGTATCTTCTAAATGAATTACAAATTAATTGGCTGGGTATCTTCAGTGTTCTCTTCATTATTCCTTCTATTCTGACAGTAATGTAGGCTGAATTGCACTGGAGAACTTGATGCAGTGGAAATATATAAGAACATTTATGCTGGCTATTATGGTGGATTATTTGAATCTACCTAGAACCTTACTACCATTTATTTTGCTTTCGATTTTATTTTAGCTACAAAACTATTGACGATCAATATACAATGGGAACCTAATGAGCTGTTTTTGTTGTAAATAAATAAGCCACACTGACTTGCACTTGATTAAAAACTCTTGTATGGCATATTTTGATCTATTTATTAGGACCATGTAATGTAGAACTAGTATTTATAATAGATGTTACTCATCAAAACTTTTTAACTAGAGGAAGAATAAATTTATCATTTATCTGTGTTGAATGATTAACATATACACAGAACAACTCTACTATATTGCTTGTGAATAGACACATTAATTATACAATATAATTTCACTCATTTGGTAGTAAAAAACAAATTCATATATTGCTTTCCCTCCTGATTTTTTTAACTTTTTAAAATTAAAAAAAAATTAAATTTTTGAAATTTATATTAGTTTATTGTCAAATTGGATTCCATATAACATGTAGTGCTTCTCCCCACAAGTGCCCCAACCATGACCAATACCTCCTTTCCTCCTTTCCCTCCCCACTCGGTCCTCGGTTCATTTTCAGTATTCAATAATCTCTCATGATTTGCGTCCCTCTCTCTCCCCAACTTACTTTCCCCTTCCCCTCCCTATGGCCCTCTGTTAGGTTTCTTCTGATAAACTTTTGAGTGCAAACATATGTTATCTGTCCTTCTCTGCCTGACTTATTTCGCTTAGCATGACACCCTCGAGGTCCATCCACTTTGCTACAAATGGCCAGATTGCATTCTTTCTCATTGCCATGTAATACTCCATTGTATATATATACCACTTCTTCTTGATCCACTCATCAGGTGATAGACATTTAGGCTCTTTCCATTTTGGCTATTGTAGAAAGTGCTGCTATGAACATTGGTATACATGTGCTCCTATGAATGAGCACTTCTGTATCCCTTGGGTAAA
Source organism: Suricata suricatta (assembly GCF_006229205.1). Classification (NCBI taxonomy): domain Eukaryota; kingdom Metazoa; phylum Chordata; class Mammalia; order Carnivora; family Herpestidae; genus Suricata; species Suricata suricatta. Next base: position 60,722,626 of record NC_043717.1, on the reverse strand, counting down.
TCCCTAGCAGTACTATTGCTGACTCATAGAGGAGTTCTATCTATAGTTTTTTGAGGAACCTCCATACTGTTTTCCAGAGCGGCTGCACCAGTTTACATTCCCACCAACAGTGTAGGAGCATCCCTGTTTCTCCACATCCTCACCAGCATGTGTAGTCTTTTGATTTATTCTTTTTAGCCACTCTGATTGGCGTGAGGTGGAATCTCATTGTGGTTTTGATTTGTACTTCCCTGATGAAGAGTGATGCTAAACATCGTTTCATGTGCCTGTAGGCCATCTAGATGTCCTCTTTGGAGAAGTGTCTGTTTATGTCTTCTGCCCATCTCCTCACTGGATTATTCATTTTTTGAGTGTGGAGTTTGGTGAGTTCCTTGTAGATTTTGGATACTAGCCCTTTATCTGATATGTCATTTGCAGCTATCTTTCCCATTCCGTTGGTTACCTATTAGTTTTCTTCATAGATTCCTTTGAAGTGCAGAAGCCTTTTATCTTGATGAGGTCCCAATAGTTCATTTTTGCTTTCATTTCCCTTGCCTTTGGGGATGTGTCCAGAAGGATACTGCTGTGGTGGAGGACAAGGAGGCTGTTTCTTTCTTTCTCCTTGAGGGTTTTGATGGTTTCCTGTCTCACATTCAGGTCCATCATCCATTTTGAGTTTATTTTCGTGTATGGTGTAAGAAAGTGATCTAGTTTCATTCTTCTGCATGTGCTTCTCCAGTTCTCCCAGCACCACCTACAAAAGAGGCAGTCTTTTTTCCATCAGATACTGTTTCCTGCTTTGTCAAATATTAATTGGCCATACATTTGTGGACCCAGTTCTGGGTTCTCTATTCTATTCCATTGGTCTATATGTCTCTTTTGTGCCAATACCAAACTGTGTTGATAATGACAGCTTTGTAGTAGAGGCTAAAGTCTGGGATTGTGATGCCTCCTGTTTTGGTTTTCTTCTTCAATATTACTTTGGCTATTTGGGGACATTTGTGTTTCCATACAAATTTTAGGATAGCTTGTCCTAGCTTTGAGAAGAACACTGGTGCCATTTTGATGGGGATTGCATTGAATGTGTAGATTGGTTTGGGTAGTAATGACATTTTCACAATGTTTACTCTACTGATCCATGAGCATGGAATGTTTTTCCATTCCTTGGTGTCTTCTTCAATTTCATTCATAACTTTTCAATAGTTTTCATCATATATGTCTTTTACATTCTTGGTAGGTTTATTCCTAGGTATTTTATGTCTTTTTGTGTAACTGTGAATGGGATCAGTTTCTGGATTTCTTTTTCTGCTGCTTCATTATTGGTGTATAGGAATGCAACCGATTTCTGTACATTGATTTTGTACCCTGCAACTTTACTGAGTTCATTGAACAGATCTAGAAGGCTTCTGGTGGAGTTGGTCAGGTTTTCCATGTAGAGTATCATGTCATCTGCAAACAGTGAAAGTTTGACTTCTTCTTTGCCAATTCTCATGGCTTTTATTTTCTTTTGTTTTCTGAATGCTGATGCTAAGACTTCCTAGCACTATGTTAAACAACAGTGCTGAGAGTGGACACCCCGTTGTGTTCCTGATCTCAGGGGGAAATCTCATACCATTGAAAATGATATTATCTGTGGGGTTTTCATTAATTGCTTTTAACGTGTTTAAGTAAGTTCTTTCTATTCTCACTTTCTCAAGGGTTTGTATTAAGAAAGGGTGCTGTATTTTGTCAAATGCTTTTTCTGCATCTATTGACAGGATCATATGGTTTTTGTGCTTTCTTTTGTTAATGTGATGTATCAGATTGTTGGATTTGTGAATATTGAACGAGCCCTGTAAGCCAGGAATGAATCCCACTTGATCATGATGGATAAATTTTTTATATGCTGTTGAATTCGATTTGCTAGTATCTTGTTGAGTATTTTTGCATCTGTATTCATTAAGGATATTGGTCTGTAGTTCTCTTTCTTTGCTGGGTCTCTCGCTGGTTTGGGTATCAAGGCAATGCTGGCTTCATAGAACAAGTTTGGATGTTTTCCTTCTATTTCTATTTTTTGGAATAGTTTGAGAAGAATGGGTATTAGGTCTGCTTTAAATGTCTGGTAGAATTCCCATGGGAAGCCATCTGGCCCTGGGTTCTTATTCATTGGGAGATTTTTGATAATGGATTTGATGTCTTCACTGGTTATTGGTCTATTTATGCTTTCTGTGTCTTATCGTTTGAATTTTGTTAGTACATGTATGTTTAGGAATTTGTCCATTTCTTCTAGGTTGTCCAGTTTGTTGGCATATAGTTTTTCATAGTAAACTCTAATGACTGCTGTATTTCTAAGGGATTAGTTGTAATAGATCCATTTTTATTCATGATTTTGTCTATTTGAGTGCTCTCTCTTTTCTTTCTGAGGAGCCTGACTAGAGGTTTATTGATTTTGTTTCTTTTTGCAAAGAACCAACTCTTGGTTTCATTGATCTGTGCAACAGTTTTTTTGGAGGGGGGATTCTATGTTGTTTATTTCTGCCCTGATCTTTATTATTTATTTTCTTCTGCTCGGTTTGGGGTGCTCTTGCTGTTCCCCTTCTAGTTCCAGTAGGTGCTCTGTTAGGTTTTGAATTTGCGCTTTTTCTAGTTTGTTGAAATTGGCCTGGATTGCTATATACTTTCCTCTTAGGACTGCCTTTGCTGTGTCCCAGGTGGTATGGATTGTTATATTTTTGTTTTCATTTGTATCTATGTATTTTGTAATTTCCTCTCTAATTGCCTGAATAGCCCAATCATTCTTTTGTAGGGTAGTTTTTAACCTCTACATTTTTGGAGGTATTCCAGACTTTTTCCTGTGGTTTATTTCACGTTCCATAGCATTGGCATCTGAAAGTGTGCATGGTATGATAACAAGTCATTTAATTTTAGGTAGGGCTGCTTTATGCCCAAGTAGGTGATCTATCTTGGAGTATGTGCTATGTGCACTTGAAAAGAAGGTGAATTTCCTAACTCCAGGATTCAGAGTTCTAAATATATCTATCAGTTCCATCTGTTCCAATGTGTTGTTCAGGTTCATTTTTTCTTTAGTGATTGTCTGTTTGTTTGACCTATACATTGCTTTCTGTGGAGTATTACTGTTCCCTGTCATTAGCACATTCTTATCAATAAAATTTTTTCTGTCTGTGATTGTTTTATATATTTGTGTGTGCCCGAATTTGGTGCATAGATGTTTATAATTGCTACTCTTCCTGTTGGAGAGACCCTGTAATTATTATGTAATGTCTTTCTTCATGTTTTGTTACTGCCTTTACTTTAAAGTTCCATTTGTGTGATATAGGTATGGATACTCCGGCTTTCTTTTGGCTTCCATTTGCATGATAGATATTTCTCCATCCCTTTACTTTCAACCTGAAGGTGTCTCCCGGTCAAAAATGAGTCTCCTGTAGACAGCAAATAGATGGGTTTTGTTTTTTTATCCATTCTGCTACCCTGTGTCGTTTGGTTGGAGCTTTCAGTCCATTTACATTTAATGTTATTATTGTAACATGTGGGTTTAGATTCATTGCGTTCACTGTAGAGTTCATGTTTGTTGTGGTGTCTCTGATACCTTGTATTCTTTACAACATTTCCATCATAGAGTGCCTCTTAGGATTTCTTGTATGGCTGGTTTGGTGTTCATGAATTTTCTCAGTTTTTTTTTTTTTTATTTGGGAACACCTTTATCTCTACTTCTATTTTGAATGACAGGCTTGCTGGATAAAGGATTCTTGGCTGCATGTTTTTTCTATTCATCACATTGAAAATTTCCTGCCGTTCCTCCCTGGCCTGCCAAGTTTCATTGGATAGGTCTGTAACTCTGATAGGTTTACCTTTGTATGTTATGGCCCTTTTCTCCTAGCTGCTTTCAGAATTCTCTATCTTTATATTTTGCCAGTTTCACTATGATATGTCGTGCTGAAGGTCAATTCAAATTACATCTTAAGGGGATTCTTTGTGCCTCTTGAATTTGAATGTCTATTTCTTTCCCCAGATTCCGGAAATTCTGTTATAATTTGGTCTCATACCCCTTCAGGACCTCTCTCTCTTTCTTCCTCTTTAGGAATTCCTTTGATAGGGATGTTGTTCCAGTTGATTGTATCACTCAGGTCTCAAACTCTCTCTGCTGCTCCTGGATCAATTTCTCTCTTTTTTTCTTGGCTTCCTCTTTTGTTCTGTGTCTTCTAATTCACCTATTCTTCTCTCTGCCTCCTCAATCCGTGAGGTGGCCACCTGTTTTTTTATTATTCACCTCATTTATATCTTATTATAACTGTTTACTGCTATTTTGAAAGTCCCTAGTCATTTTATCAGTAGCTTCTCTGATGGTTTTTTTCAAGCCCAGTGATTAAGTTTCTGACAATTGTTCTAAATTCTTGTTCAATTATGTTGTTTCAATCGTTTTTTAGAACTTCTGTTGCTGTGACTTCTTCCTGGAGTTTTTTTTTTTAGGGGAGATTTCTTTAGTTTTGTCATTTTGACTAGTTTTTTGTCTCTTGTCAGTTTTAAAAGCTCATTGTGCACTGTGCACCTATTAGTATTGCTCTGTTAAAAGCAGCTTATTGACTGTCCAGGGCCTGTCGTTTTAGGAAATATTCTTTTAGTGGTGTCTCTTAGTTTCCCTTGTTGTGCCTTTGATTATTTTTTTTTCCCTACTCCGAGATATTTGGGACTCTCTGTCATGTGTACTTTGGCTTGTTTCTTGGGGTATTCCTGAAAAGGAAAACAGACAGTCAAACACATGGAACAGAAGCACACAAATGCACAGACAAATCAATAAAATAAAAAAAACAATAAAACAAAACAAATTAAAAGGGGGAAAGGAAGAAAGAAAAGGAAGGGAGAAGAAAAGAAGAGAATTAAAAAATAACGGTGGGCAGACACAACAAAGGACAATGGACAGTCTAAAAGTGTATAAGCAGTTAAGGGGATTGATAAGTATGAGATAAGGGAGAATATATCCGATGGAAAGGGGAAAAAATAGGGAGAAAGGAGAAAAGAAAATAAAGAGTAAAAATTAAAAAAAATAAAAGAGTAGAAAAGTTAATAATAAAAAATAAGTACAAAAAAAAGCAGCAGCTCCCCCCAGCAGATCGGTGTTGTTTGGTGTAGGTAGGTCTCAGGGCCTGCTCCAGAGGCCCCTCCTTGGTGGTTGTGGAGAGTACAATGGCAGCACCCCAAGCTCTGCTGGAAGTAAGCACTACAAGTCACTCTTTTGAGTCCAATATCCTTGTGCCACGACTGACCCAAGCTGTATTTTCCAGATCTGCCTTGCTTCAAAATCCTAGTCCATGCACTTTTATGCTACCACAGATGAGATGTACTTGCTTTGGCGGCTGGCTTCTTAGCTGGGATCTCTTAGAGGGAGGGAGCAGTTTCTCTTGGTGCTGGCTGGGATTTGTGCTGCTGCTGTTGTAGGTAAGGTGTCCTACAGGAGGCGAAGTGCCTGTCCCCACAGCAGCCACAGCTGCTACCCCCTCCAACTCCCAGCTTGGATCGTGTAGAGGGGGGAACAGTTTCTCTTGGCACAGGTCAGGGTTCGTGCTGCCACTGACTGAGGTGGGGTGCGCTGCCGGAAATGAGGTGCATGCTCCCTCAGCCACAGCCTCAGTGTGTGCCCCCACCACAGCCACTGCTGCTGCAGCCACCAACTCCCTGCTAGCATTGCGCAGGGGTGGGGGCTGTTTTTTTCCTTGTGCCACCAGGATTCGGGATTCACACTGCCCAGCAGTTATATATGGTGTGAGAGTTTTTCTTTCTGTGCCAGGTTAAACCTTCTTTATCTCTTTTCTAGAGACAGTACTATGAGCGTATTCAGTTTCTCTTTCTCTTCCCTTTGTCTCTCAGGGGCTCTGTGAGCTTTCACTGTGTTGGGCTAGGGCTCCCACCTCCCCTGTCCCTCTCAGGCTGGCCCGTTTTCCAATCTCCCCAGTTTGCACTCATTCACTCAAGCATGTTTGAGGTTGTCTTCTTTCTGGAGTCTGTATTTTCTCTTTCCACTCTTGCAGATAAGAGTGATGTCCTTCTCAGTTTGATAGATGGGGCAGACGAAGTTTACAGAGCTCCCTTCTCCACCATCTTGGCTCCTCCCTGTTATTTTTTTAAATGTATGTAGTGTGAATGTGAATATGTTTATCATAGAGAAAATGCCTGAAAAATATATATTATAATATTAAAAAGTGCTATTTCCAGAATTGTAGATTAAATTCTCTCTTTATAAAAATTATCTTTATTTCCTACAATGAAAATACAATGTATTATTTATGTGATTGCAATAATTTAAAATCAATACTGCTTATTTGCTGGTGCACTTGGCTTTTTTTTTTTGAACTGGTGAAGTTTTTATTAAATCCACATAAGTAAAAACCATATTGTGAAGGGCTGGGGGATGGGGCCACCAAGAAGTAGGAGCCAGGCCACCAGATGGGGACATGGGAAGAGGGAATTTGATAGGACAGAGAACAGAGCCATGTTGCGTTGGCCTGAGCGGCCACAGCCTCAGGGGCCATCACCAGGACCACTGGCAGTTGGCAGAGAATGCAACTCTTGATCTCAGGGTTTTGAATTCAAGTTCCAACATTGGGTGTGAAGCCTACTGTCAAAAACGGTAAAAATACCGTGGAAATATATGGTATCTGTCCTTCTCCACCTAACTTATTTCACTTAGTATTGAATACCGAAAATGAACCTAGGGTTGAAGGGGGAGCGAGAGGGGGAAGGAAGGTAGTGGTAATGGAGGAGGGCACTTGTGGGGAGGAGCAGTGGGTGTTATATGGAAACCGATTTGACAATAAACTATTAAAAATAAAAATAAAAAAATAAAAAACCGTAAAAATAAAAACTAAAAACATGTTTTAAAAATGCTATTTAATTGCTAATAGTTAAATTTATTTTTACTTACTTTATTCTAACACACTTTCATGTTATGTGAATATCATGAAAAGACCCATTTCAGAATGGGGGACACATATTAAGAACTGTAAAATTAATTTAGTTAGTGTTATGTGTTGAAAGTAGCCTATCATAGATAACCCTGATGATTCTCTCTATAATACTCTTTCCTTTTATTGTTGTAATTATTTCAAATCTGATTTACAGCTCCAAGACCGCACTCAGTTCAGTGACCGAGACCTAACCACCCTTAAGAAGTACTGGGACAATGGTATGACCAGTCTTGGTTCTGTGTGTAGAGAGAAAATTGAAGCAGTTGCAACTGAATTAAATGTTGACTGTGAAATAGTTCGGGTAAGACTTTTTCAATAATTTTCATCTTGTGATTGAAGATTATCAAAAAAGAAAACTCTATAAAAATTCATGAGATGCTATAAACAGGAACATTAATAAAGTGAAAAAGATAATCCATAGAATGGTCAGAAATATTTTCAAATTATATATCTGATAAGAGTTTGTATTCAGAGAATGTAAAGAGTTCATAAATTCACAAGAATTCAATAAAAAGGCAAGTAATGCAATTGAAAATGGGCCAAGAATTTGAATATACATTTTATCCAAAGAAAATATGCAAATAACCAATAAACACACAAAAAGATGTTCAAAATCATTTGTCATTATGGATATCAAAACCATAATGAGGTATCACATAACAGCCAAAGTGATTATAATAATAGAATAGATAAATAATAACAAGTTTTGACCAGGATGTGAATAAATTAGAACCTTTGTACACTTCTGCTGAAAATGTAAAATGTTTTAGCCGTGTTGGAAAACAGTTCTTAAATTTTTAACAGAGTTATCATATGACACAGCAATTTCACTCTTAGCTATGAAATGAAATGTATGTATGCTCAAAAACTTATATATGCTCATTTGTTTTGTTTCTTAAATTCCACATGTGAATGAAATCATATGGTATTCCTTGCTCTCTGATTGGCTTATTTCACTTAGCATAATGGTCTCCAGATCCATTCACATCCTTCCAAATGATAACATTGCATTCTTTTTTATGGGTAAGTAATATTCCATAGTATATATATATACCACTTTTTCTTTATCCATTCAACAGTCAATGGACATTTCTGCTGTTTCCATAATTTGGCTATTATGGATAATGCTGTTATAAACATTGAGGTGCACGTATCCCTTCAAATTAGTATTTTTTTATTCTATAGTTAAATACCTTATGGTGCGATTCCTGGATTATACGGTAGTTCTATTTTTTACTTTTTGAGGAAACTCCATATTGTTTTCCACAGTGGCTGCATTAGTTGACATTCCATAAACAGTGCAAGAAGGTTCCCATTTCTTCACATTCTCACCAATACCTGTTGTTTCTTGTGTTGTAAATTTTAGCCATTTTGACAAATGTGAGGTGATATCTCATTGTATTTTTGATTTGTATTTCTCTAATGATTAGTGATGGTGAGCATCTTTTCATGTCTGTTGGTCATCTGTATGTCTTCTTTGAAAAAAATGTCTGTTCTTGTCTTCTGTTCATTTTTTATTTGGAGTATTCATCTTTTGGGTATTGAGTTTTATAAATTCTTTATATTTTTTGGATAATAATCCTTTATCAGATATGTCATTTGCCAGTATCTTCCCCCATTCTGTAGGTTGCCTTTTAGTTTTGTTGATTGTTTTATTCCCTGTGAAAAAGCTTTTTATTTTATTGAAACAAATGGGCACAGGGGAAGAAAGACAGAGAAACCAAGAAACAGACTGTTAACTATAGAGAATAAATTGATGGTTATGAGGGAAGTGGTGATTGAGAGGGATGGAATAAATAGGTATTGGTGATTAAGGAGTTAACTTGTTGTGAGGAGTACAGAGTGTTGTCTGTAAGTGTTGAAACACTGAATTATACACCTGAAACTAAGAGTATGTTGTATGTTAACTTATTACAATTTAAATAAAAACTTAAAAAAAACTTAAACATGGATATTCATAACATATTGTTCATAATAGCTAAAAAGTGAGAAAAAAATGAAATGTCCATGAAGTGAATGCATAAAGAAAATGTGATATAGAATATAATGGAATATTATATAGGTATATAAAGTATTTAAATATTGAAACATGCTACAAAATAGATGATTCTTGAAAACATGAAGGTAAGTGAAATAAACCAGTCACTAAAGACTACATATTTTATGATTCCATTTATATGAAATATCCAGAATAGGCACATCCATCGAAATGAAAAGTAGTATCAGTAATTGCCAGTAAATTGAGATAAGGAGGAATGAAAAATAATTGCTAATGAATATAGGGTTCTTTTTGACATGCTGAAAGTATTCTGGAATTAGGGTGATTGTTGCACAACTTTGTGTATATATTTAGCAAACTTTTTCACTGTATACATGAAATGAGTGAATTGTATGGTATGTTAAATATAACTCAGTAACACTGCTTAAAACATCACATGAGGTAATATGAAATAGACCTCACATATTATGTAATGAATGTTTGATTGAAAAATTATATTGACCGGTCATGGGTACAGTAGTTTATGTTCAATCTGAAAAAATGTGGATATAAGATTTAAATAGTAGTAGTATGTTTATAATTGTTTAATGATCACCTAAGGGGGGGAAAAACTGATTATAGCATTTCTTGATTTATGTGGTTAAAGAATCCCACCATGGCCAACTTCATGGGTCATTCAATATGGAATTCAGAAGAGATGCTAACAGTTGGCTTTTTCAAGGAAGTATGAGTAAGCTTCAGCTCACACTGGAAATTTTTCCCAGAAGATCAAGAAGAAAGAGCTATTAAAGAACAAATTACAAGATGTAGATTTTTTTTCTAAAGGAAAAACTAAAGTATTTCATATACATAGATGAAGAAGAAGGGAATATAGGGAGAAACCATGAAGCAAAGATTTTGAAAAATAATTGCTATTCTTAAAATAAATACTATCTTGTTTAGAACCTTGCTTTTTGTTTTGTTAGGATCCAGGTGGAAAATCAAATTAAATCCTTCATGTACTGGGTATGCTATATTATGTATACTAACAAAGAAATAGAAATGCATTAGGCACTTTTTCATAATTTTAAGGAGTTTGGAGTCTAGCAAGAGGTATAACACAAGAATACAAATGATTGAAGAGGAATTGGAGTGGGATAATGGTATGAGAAGCCTAAATGCCAAGAATAAGGGACTTCAGAACATGTGGTTTTGTTCTTACCATTTTTATGTATGCATAAAAGTTATGCATGCACACAGCTTAAGGAGTTGAGTCCTGTTATACTTGCTATAAAACAAACATTCCTTATTATTCCTCTCCTCTTATTTTTTCAATAGTTGTAATCAATCACTTTTTACCTCCACCATGAATAATATGTTTATTAATTAGAATTAGGTTTGACTGTAACAGAAGGACTAAAAATAACAGTAATTCATACAATATATTTTAATTTCATGTACAAGTCCAGGGATATACCACTTAAAATTGGCATGGAAGTTCTGCTCCATGAATTCATCAGAGACTCTGGTACCTTCCACCTTAAATTCTGCCACCTCTATGATGTACCCCTGGATCACAAGGTCCAAAATTATGACACTTATGGTCCAGGAAGCAAGACAGAGAGGGAGTAAAAGAAGAGGCAAGGGGTGTGTACCAGCTATATTTTAAAGAGGATTCCCAGAAACTGTCACAAGACACATTCACTTCTATCCCATTAGCTGAAGATTAGTTCCATCATCATACCTAATTAAAGGAAGCTGAAAATGCAGTTATATTCTGGGCAGCCATATACCCAGCTAAACTTTTTATTATTCTGGAAGAGGAGAAGACAGATGTTGGGAAATACCTAGCAGTCTCTCTTATGTATATTTATATGGGTACTTATTGATTTTTCAATGCTAGGTGTTGTTGATTGATTTTCCACTATGAAATGTTAGAATTTTTCTTCAGCCTTTTTCAAGATCTCTTCAGTGGCTTTTCTACTTACATGCATACTTTTTCTCTTTTTATTCTCCTAGTATATTTATTTCATAATTTTGGTTAGTTTCTTATCTAGTGTTAACATTATTATAACTATGTGTCTTACATATTTGATTTATGTAGTTTGCTATTATATTACATATTAATATATATAGTATAATACATTACACTATTTCTGTATAACATTATTTTGGTTTTGGATTTGTTTTTATTTGTGCTCATTAATAGTTTTGTGGGTTTTTTGTATTTTAGCTTGCTTAATTTTATAGGTACTTACTACAATTTTATTCTGAAACACTTCCCAAGTGCATATCTCTCTTTTCAATCCATTAATACATATTTGTTAGTGTAACAGTTTTATCACCTTGAAGAAAATTTTCCTGTAATCTTCTGCTCTGCTCTAGTCTGAATTGGTAGGTCTTTACCTGGAACAGAGCTATTAGCCTGAGATATCCATTTTTAATTTGGTTATCTATTTGGTATGCTTTCAGTAAGATATCATAAAATTTATTGCCTTGGGGGAGACCCCATTCTGCAAGAAAGAGAAGACAGTGATAGAATATTCCTAAACATACTCTCTCAAAATGAAAGATATAAAAATCTTTCCTCTTAGCACAGTGTTTGCTGGATCCCAAAGAGTTTGAGCCATTGTGTTCTGATTTTTACTTGTCCTCATGTATGTATGTATTTATTTTTTATTTCTTGGTTGTTCCATTCATTGTTTAGTAGCATGTTATTTAGCTTTCATGTATTTGTGTTACTTCCAGATTTTCTTGTGATTGATTTCCAGTTTCAGCTGTTGTGGTTGGAAAAGATGTACGACATGATTTCACTCTTTTTTCATTTGTTGAGTTTTTGTGTGTGTGTTCCCTTATAAATGGTCAGTCCTGGAGAATGTACCATGTGTACTCAAAGAGAATGTGTATGCCACTGTTTTGAGATGGGATGTTCTGAATTCATCTATGAGAGCCATCTGGTCCAATATGTCATTCAGATCCAGTGTTTCATTCTTGATTTTATGTTTGGAATATCAATCCATTGATGCAAGTGGGCTGTCAAAGTCCCCTCTTATTATTGTATTACTACCAATTTCTTCCTCTATCTCTGTAAATAGCTGCTTTCTTTATTTAGGTGTTTCATGTTGGGTGCATAAATATTTACAATTGTTATATCCTTTTGTTGGACTTTTCCCTTATATCATTATGCAATGTTCTTCTTTGTCTCTTGTTACAGTCTTTGTTTTAAAGTCTATTTTTTCTGATATGAGTTTTGATACACCACCTTTTTTTTTTTGCTTCAATTTGCATGGTAAATGTTTTCCCATCCCTTCACTTTTTATGTGCATGTGTCTTTAGTTCTGAAGTGAGTCTCCTTTGGCAGCATATAGATGGGTATTACTTTTTATCCACTCTGTCACGGTATATTTTTTTGAGTGGAGCATTTAGTCTATTTAAGCAGATGTAAAAATTCTCAATAAAATACTAGCAAGTCAAATCCAATAATACTTAAAAGAATCATTCACCATAATAAAGTAGGATTTACTCATGGTTGCAAGAGTGGTTTGATATCTAGGAATAAATCAACATGATACACCACAGTAATAAAAGAAAGGATAAGAACCAAACGATCCTCTTAATATATGCAGGTAAAGCATTTGACAAAGGACAATATCCATTCATGATAAAAATCCTCAACAGAATAGGTTTAGAGGGAACATAACTCAGCATAACAAAGATCACATATGAAAAACCAACAGCTATTATCATTCTCAATGTGGAGTTCATATAATTTCACTCATGTGGAATTTAAGAAACAAAACACATGAACAAACAATGCAAAAAAATATAAAAAAAAACCCAGACCTTTAAATACAGAGAACAAAATAGTTATTGCCAGAGGGCATGTAGCTGAAGGGAGGGGTAAAATATATGGGATCAAGAGTATGTTTATATTATGAGCACTCAGTAATTTATATCATTGTTGAATCATTATATTGTACACATGAAACTAATATAACACTGTTAATTATTACTTCAGTAAAAGAAAAAAAAATGATAGCAATGGAATAATAGCACAGGACTTTAAGAGCCCATTTTCATCAATGGATAGTTAATCCAGACAGAAAATCAATAAAGGGCCTTAAATGATGTAGTAGATCAGATGGACTTTAAAAACACATACAGAACATTTCATTCAAAATCAGCAGAATTCACATTCTTCCCAAGCTCACATGGAACACTTTCCAAGATAGATCACATATTAGGCCACAAATCTCAATCAATATAACATGACTGAAATTTTATTAAGCATCTTTTCTTACCACAACAGCATGAAACTAGAAATCAATTACAAGAAGAAAATAGCATCATAGATTTCTTAGAGACAAATGAAAACAAAAAAATGACTTACCAGAATCTATGGGATACAGCAAATGTGGTTCTGAAAGGGAAGTTCATAGTACTACAAGCTATGAAACAAGATAAACCTCAAATAAACAATTTAACTATAGAACTAAAGTAATGAGAAATATAAAGAAACAAAACTCAAAGTTAGTAGAAGGAAGGAAATAATAAGGTTTAGAGTAAAAATAAATTAAATAGAGTTAAAGTGAAAGAGAAAAGATCAATGAAACCAAGGGCTGTTTCTTTAAAAAGATAAACACAGTTCACAAGTCTTTAGCTAATTTCACCAAGAAAAAAGAGAGCTCAAATAAAAACAGAAAAGCGAAATTGCAATGGATACCATAGAAATACAAGAGTTCATAAGAGCTTATTATAAATGCTATGCAACAACACATTAGACAACCCAGAATAAATAGATAATTCCTGGAAACACAATATTCCAAGATTGAATCATGAAGAATAGGAAATCTGAGTCGACTGATTATTAGTGAGGAGAATGATTCAATAATCAAAAACCTCTAAGCAAACAAAAGTTCAGGGCGTGATAATGTGGCTGGTAAGTTCTACCAAATGTTCAAGGATGATTTAATACTTATCCACAAAATCTTCCAGAAATTGAAGAGAGGAAAAGCTCCCAAACTCATTTAAGGATGCCAACAATATTCTGAGACCCAAACCAGATAAGGACACTACAAAACAAGAAAGTTATAATCCAATATCCCTGATGAACATCGATGCAAATATCCTCAACAAAATATTAGAAAATTGAATTTAACAATACATTAAAAAGACTTTACAACATGATGAAGTCTGATTTATTGCAGGGATACCAGGATGGTTCAAGATTTGTCAATCAATCAATGTCATACAGTCACATTAATAAAATGAAACATAAAAATTATATAATCATCTCAACAGATGCAAGAATTATTTGATAGAATTCAACATCTATTTATAAGAAAAACTCTCAATAGAGTGGGCACAGAGGGAGTGTACCTCACCAAAATAAAGGCCATACATGACAGACCCAGAGCTAATATCATTCTCAAATGTGAAAAGTAGAAAGCTTTTCCTCTAAGACAAGGAACAAGTTAATGATGCACAATCTCCTTACTTTTACTCAATGTAGTATTGGAAGTCCTCACAACAGCAATTAGGAAAGGAAAAAAATAAAAATGTTCACATTGGAAAGGAAGAAGTAAAACACACTATTTGCAGATGACATGATACTATATGTAGAAAACTCTAAAGACCCCACCAAAAAAAAATTGTCATAATAAATGAATCCAGTAAAGTTCAGATTACAAATGAAAACTCAAAAATTTTGTGTTTCTATGCATTAATAAAGAACAGTCAGGGAAATCAAGAAACACTCACATTTTCAGTCACATTGAAAAGAATATAAAGTCTAGAAATAAATTTAACCAAGTAGGCAAAATACCTCTACCTTTAAAGGTATAGAAATTGAGAAAATAAGTTGGAGAAGACACAATGAAATCCCTACCAGAATTCTAGTGGCATTTTTCACAGAACTAGAAAAAAAAAAGATTCTAAATCTTTTATGTATCCACAAAATATCCTGAATAGCCAAAACAATCTTGAGAAAGAAGAACATACACCCTGACATCAACTATAATAAAAATATATAATTAAAACACTATGGTATTGTTATGAAAACTGATACACAGGTAAATGGAACAAATTAGAGAACCTAGAAATAAGCCCGCATATATATATGTTTATGTGTGTGTGTGTGTGTGTGTGTGTGTGTGTGTGCATTCAACTAATTTATGACAAAGGATGCAAAAACACACAATAGGAAAAGGGTAGTCTCTTCAGTAAATGGTGTTGGAAAAACTGAACAGCTACATGCAAAAGAGTGATATTGGACCACTATGTTACACTACATACAAAAATTAATTCATAATGGATTAAAAACTTCAACATTAATCCTAAAAACAAAATTGCTGGAGGAAATCATAAGGGGCAACCTCCTTACCATTGGTCTTATTGATGTTTTCTTGGATCCGTCTCCAAAGGCAAGGGAAATAAAATAAACAACCAGGGTTATGTGAAACTAAAAAGTTTCTGCACAGCAAAGGAAATCATCAACAAAATGAAAAGGCAACCTACTAAACGAAAGGGGATATTGGCAAATTATATATCCAATAAGAGGTAATATCGAAAATAAAGAACATATACACGTCATTAACAAAATAACAAACACCCAGAAATGAACCCACAACTATATGGTTAATTAACTTTTGACAAAGCAGGAAAGAATATCCGATGGGAAATCCACAGTCTTTTCAACACAAGATATTGGAAAAAACTGGAGAGCAACATGCAAAACAATAAAATTGGACCACTCTCGTACACCATACCCAAAAATAAATTCAAAATGGATGAAAGACCTAAATGTGAGATACAAAACCCTTAAAATCTTAGAGAAGAACACAGGCAGTAACCTCTTTGACATCAGTTTTAGAAACTTCTTACTACATAGGTCTCCTGAGTCAAGGGAAACAAAAGCAAAAAAACAATTAGGACCTCATCAGGACAAAAACTGTACAGTGAAGGACAATGAACAAAACTAAAAGGGAAAGTGAAGAATGGGAGAAGATTTTTATAAATGACATATCTGCTAAGGAGTTAGTGTCCAAAATATATAAAATAATTAAAAAGCTCAACACCCAAAAGTGAATAGTCCAAATCAAAAATTGGCAGAAAACATGAGTAGACAATTTTCCAAAGAAGACATACAGGTGGCCAGTGGACACATTAAAAGAAACTCAATATCACTGATCATCAAGGAAATGCAAATCAAAATTACAATGAAATGTCATTTCACACCTGTCAGAATGGCTAATATCATGGGGCACCTGGGTAACTCAGTCAGTTAGGCATCCAATTCTGGATTTTAGACAGGTCATGATCTCATGGTTCATGATATTGAGCCCTGCATCAGGCTCTGCACTGAAAATGTTGAGCCTACTAGAGATTCTCTCTCTTACTCTTTCTCTGCCCCTTCCTTGCTCATGCTCTCTCTCTCTCTCTCTCTCTCTCTCTCTCTCTCTCTCTCTCTCTCTCAAAATAAAAAGATTTTAAAAAAAGAATGGCTAAAATCAACAACACAACAACAAGTGTTGACAAGGATGGGGAGAAAGAGAAATATTTCTGCACTGTTGGTGCAGCCACTCTAGAAAACACTATGGAGTTTCCTCAAAAAGTTAAGAGAGGGGCGCCAGGGTGGCTCATTTGGTTAAGAGGCCGACTTCAGCTCAGGTCATGATCTCACAATTCATTGGTTCGAGCCCTGCTTCAGGCTCTGTGCTGACAGCTCAGAGCCTGGAGCCTGCTTCTGATTGATTCTGCTTCTCCCTCTCTCTCTGACCGTCCCCCACTCACTTTGTGTCTCTCTCTCAAAAATAAATAAACGCTAAAATTTTCTAATCTAGCAGTTGCACTACTAGTTATTTACCAAAAGAATACAAAAATACTAATTCAAATGGATCATGCAACCCAGTGTCTATAGCTGCATTATCTACAATAGCCATATCGTGGAAATAGCTCAAATGTTCATCAGCTGATGAATGGATAAGGAAGTGGTAAATATATACAACAGAATGTTATTCAGCCATAAAAACTAATGAAATCTTTCCATTTGCAGTGACATGGGTGGAGCTAGATAGTGCTATGCTAAGCAAAATAAGTCAATCAGAGAAGGACAGATACCATATCATTTCACTCAATGTGGACTTTAAGAAATAAAATGAAAGATCATAGGGGGAAAAAGAGAGAGGAAAACCAAGAAACAGACTCTTAACTATGGAGAACACACTGATAGTTATGGGGGGGTGTCCATTGGGGGAGGGGTTAAAAAGGTGATCAGTATTGAAGAGCGCACTTGTAATTAGCACTCGGCGTTGTATGGAAGTGTTAAATCCCTAAATTGTACACCTTAAGCTAATATTACAGTGTATGTTAACTAACCAGAATTAAAGTAAAATCTTGAAAAAATAAGAAACAATCCAATTAAAGAGTAGGCAGAGGACCTGAACAGACCTTTTTCCAAAGAATATATGTAGATGGCCAGAAAGCACATCACTACTCATTGTGGTAATGAAAATCAAAACCACAATGAGATGTCACTTTTCACTTGTCAGAATGGCTAGTATCAGAAAGACAAGAAAGAGGTGTTAATGAGGATGTGGAGAAAATGAAAATCTTGTACATTGTTGATGGGAATGTAAATTGGTGTATCTGCTATTGAAAACAGTATGGAGTTCCATCAAGAATTTAAAAGTTGAGGGGTGCCTGGGTGTCTCAGTCAGTTGAGCGTCCAACTTCAGCTCAGATTGTGATCTCACAGATCGTGAGTTCAAGCCCCGTGTCGGGCTCTGTGCTGGCAGCTCAGAGCCTGGAGCCTGCCTCGGATTCTGTGTTTCCCTCTCTCTGCCCCTTCCCCACTCATAGTCTGTCTCTCTCTCCTTCAAAAATAAATAAACATTAAAATAAGAATTTAAAAATTGAGCTACCATAGTATCCAACAATTCCACTATTGGTTATTTATCTGAGGAAGACAAAAACACTAATATGAAAAAATATATGCACCCCTATATTAATTGCAGTATTACTTATAATAGCCTAGATATGGATTACAACCTAAGTTCCATGTGTGGATCAATGAATGTAAAAGATGGTAGTGTATATTGCATATGTACCCCCACATCAACCCTTAGTTAGTTCTCTGTATTTAAGAATCTCTTATGGTTTACTTCCCTCTCTGTTTGAAACTATATACATACACAACCTGCTATAAAAAATAATACAATCTTGCCATTTGTGACAACATGGAGGGACATTCAGGGTATTATGCTACATAAAGTACGTCAGACAAAGAAATACAAACACTGCATGATTTTCATTATATATGGAAACGAAAATGAAAACAAACAAAAACATATCTTTACATGTGGAGAACAGACTGTTGGTTGCCAGAAAAGATGGAGGTTTTGCAAAGCAAAATGGTTGAAGGGAATTAAAAACAAACTTCCAGTTGTGAAGTAAATAAGTCATGGGGAAGTAATGTACAGCATGAGGGATATAGTCAATATTGTTGTGTTAACTTCATAAGCCGAAATATGGTATATAGGCTTCTTGTGGTGACCATTTCACAATACATACAAATGTCAAATCAATAAATTTTACACCATAAACCAACATAATGTTCTATGTCAATTATACACCAATAAATTTTAAAAATGAAGTCGAGTATGGCATGATCAATCTCACAAGGCTAGTCAGTGAATAGAGGCTAAATATCTTTATTATTAGTCTAAGATTGTTTCCATTTCCACTCTACAAGTGTATTCCTTATCATAAGAATTACCTTGAATACTTCTTTAAAAATACAGATTACTCCATTCCAGTCTTACTAAATCAGGATTTTCTGGAAAGGATCTGGGAATCTGTATGTTTTATTTTGCTCAATAATTAAGACCAAGTAAATTTGAAGAGTTCACTTCACTACACTATACTATATCATTGTGGTTAAATATTGTAGCTAGTTTTTTGCCTTTATAATACTTGATCAGATTTTGTGATTTTTATTTTCTTGTCAAAATTTTTATTGTCTCTACCTTTACTAGATTGGAAATTAGAGTTCCATGAAGACATATGTCATGGCTAGTTGTTCACAACTGAGACTCCAGAACTAGAACTGTGCTTGGTACATACTTGATGTTCAGTAATATTTGTGGAATGAATGTTTAACAGAATGATGGACCCTGTAAATATAGCATTCCCACCATACAAATATATAATAATATATACTTAAACAAACAGGACTTTTAATTACTGTTTATATTATTTTAATTTATTATTTTAGTTTTAAAATATAATTTATTGTCAAGTTAGCTAACATACAGTATATACAGACTTCTCTTGGTTTTGGGAGTAGATTCCTATGATTCATTGCTTACATACAACGCCCAGTGCTCATCCCAACAAGTGCCCTCCTCCATGCCCATCACCCATTTCCCACTCTCCCACATCCCCCATCAACCCTCAAATTATTCTCTGTACTTAAGACTCTTTTATGGTTTGCTTCCTTCTCTGTTTTAAACTATTTTCCCCCTTCACTTCCCATATGGTCTTCTGTTAAGCTACTCAAGTTCCACAAATGAGTGAAAACATATGACTTTCTTTCTCCGACTGACTTATTTCACTTACTTACTCTCTAGTTCCATCCACGTTGTTGCAAATGGCAAGCTTTCATTCTTTCTAATTGCCAAGTAGAATTCCATTGTATATATAAACCACATCTTTTTTTTTAGTACACTTTGTCAGGTTGGTTTCCATATAACACCCAATCTTCATACCAACAAGTGCCCTACTCAATGACCGTCAACCATTTTCCCCTCTCCCCTACCCCCTCCAACCCTCAGTTTGTTCTTAGTATTTATGAGTTTATTATGGTTTGCCTCCCTCCCTTTCCTTTTTTTACCCTTACCCTCCTCTATGTTCCTCTGTTAATATTCTACTGTTCCACATATGAGTGAAAATATATGGTTATCTGCCATACTTGTTTCACTTGGCCTAATACCCTCGAGTTGCATCCATGTTGCTACATTGGACAGATTTCATTCTTTCTCATTGACATGTAGTATTCCATTGTATACATAAACCAAATCTTTTTGATTCATCCGTCAGTTGATGGACTTTTAGGCATTTTCCATGATTTGGCTATTGAAAGTGCTGCTATGAACATTGGGGTACATGTGCCACTATGCATCAGCACTCCTGTATTTCTTGGGTAAATTCCTACCAGTGCTATTGCTGGGTCATAGGGATGTTTTACTAATAATTTTTTTGAGAAACCTCCCCACTGTTTTCCAGAGTAGCTTCATCAGTTTCCCTTCCTACTAACAGTGTAAGAGGGAGCCCGTTTCTCCACATCCTTGCCAGCATCTATAATCTTCTGATTTGTTTATTTTAGCCACTCTGACCAGCATGAGGTGGTATCTCAGTGTGGTTTTGATTTGTGTTTCTCTGATGATGAGTGGTGCTGAGCATCGTTTAATGTGCCTGTAGGCCATCTGGATGTCCTCTTTAGAGAAGTGTCTGTTTATGTCTTCAGCCCATTTCTTCACTGGATTATTTGTTTTTCAGAAGTGGAGTTTGGTGGGTTCTTTATAGATTTTGGATACTAGCCCTTCATCCAATATGTCATTTGCAACTATCTTTTCCCATTCCATCAGTTGCCTATAACTTTTATTGATTGTTTCCTTTGCCATGCAAAAGGTTTTTATCTTGATGAGGTACCAATAGTTCATTTTTGCTCTTGATTTTCTTGCCATTAGAGGTGTGTAGAGTAAAAAATTGCTGCGGCTGAGAACAAAGTTGTTTCCTGCTTTCTTTTCTAGGGTTTTGATGGTTTCCTGTCTTATATTCAGGCCTTCATCCATTTTGAGTTTATTTTTGTATATGGTATAAGAAAGTGGTCTAGTTTCATTCTTCTGCATGTTGCTGTCTGGGTCTCCCAGCACCATCTGTTAAAGAAGCTGTCTTTTTTCCATTGGACAAACTTTCCTGATTTGTCAAAGATTAATTGGCCATACATTTTGTGGGTCCAATTCTGTGTTCTCTAGTCTATTTCATTGGTCTAATTTTCTGTTTTTATGCCAATACCATACTGTCTTGAAATTGCAGCTTTATAGTAGAGGCTAATGTCTTGAATTGTGATGCCTCTCATTTTGGTTTTCTTATTCAATATTACTTTGGCTATCTGGGTTTTTTTTTTTTTTGTAGTTCCATACACATTTTAGAATAGTTTGTTCTGGCTTTGAGAAGAATGCTCATGCAACTTTGATTGGGATTGCATTGAATGTGTAGATTGCTTTGGATAGGATTGACATTTTAACAATATTTACTCTTCCAATGCATGATCCTGGACTATTTTTCCATTTCTTTGTGTTTTCTTCAACTTCCTTCTTAAGTTTTCTATAGTTTTCAGCACACAGATCTTTTACATCTTTGGTTAGGCTTATTCCTGGGTATTTTATGTTGTGTGTGTGTGTGTGTGTGTGTGTGTGTGTGTGCAATTGTGAAATGGATCAGTTTCTTGATTTCTCATTCTGTGGCTTCATTATTGGTGTATAAAAATGCAACTGATTTCTGTGTGTTAATTTTGTACCCTGCGACTTTGCTGAATTCATGGATCAGCTCTGGGAGACTTTTGGTTGAGTCTGTCGGGTTTTCCATGTAGAGTATCATATCTTTTGTAAAAAGTGAAAGTTTGACTTTATCTTTACCAGTTTTGATGCTTTTTAATTCCTTTTGTTGTCTGAATGCTGATGCTAGGATTTCCAACACTATGATAAATAACAGTGGTGAGTGTGGATATCCTGTCATATTCCACATCTCAGGGGGAAATTATCAGTTATTCCCCATTGAGGATGATATTAGCTGTGGGCTTTTCATAAATGGCTTTTATGATGTTTAAATAAATTCCTTCTTTCCCAACTTTCTAGAGGGTTTTTATTATGAAAGGATGCTGTATTTTGTCAAATTTTTTTCTGCATCTATCAACAGGATCATATCGTTCTTATTTTGTCTTTTGTTAATGTGATGTATCACATTGATTAATCTGTGAATATTGAAGCAGCTCTGCAATCCATGAATGAATCCCACTTGATCATGGTGGGTAATTATTTTTATATGCTGTTTGGTTCTTTTTGCTAGTATCTTGTAGAGGATTTTTGCATCCATATTTATCAGGGATATTGGCATGTAGGTCTCTCTTTTTTTTCCTGGGTCCCTGTCTGGTTTGAGAATCAAAGTGATGCTGGCTTCATAGAATGGATCCAGAAATTTTCCTTCCATTTTTATTTTTTGGAACAGCTTGAAATGAGCAGGTATTAAGTCTACTTTAAATGTCTGATAGAATTCTCTAGGGAAGCCATCCAGTCCAGGGCTCTTTTTGTTGCTATATTTTTGATAAATGATTCTGTTTCTTCCTTAATTATGGGTCTGTTCAGATTTTGTATCTCTTCCTGTTTGAGTTTTGGTAGTGTTTGTGTTTGGAAATTTGTCCATTTCTTCTAGGTTGTGTTTAGGAACTTCTCCATTTCTTCTAGGTTGTCCAATTTGTTGGCATATAATTTTTCATAGTATTCCCTGATAACTGGGTATTTCTCAGGGATTGGTTGTAATAAATACATTTTCATTCGTGATTTTGTCTATTTGGTCCTCTCTCTCTTTTTGAGAAGCCTGGCTAGAGGTTTATCAATTTTGTTTATTAAAAAAAAAAACAACTCTTGGTTTCATTGATTTGTTTTACTATTTTCCTGGATTCTATATTGTTTATTTCTGCCATGATCTTTATTATTTCTCTACTTCTTCTCCGTTTGGGATGTCTTTGCTATTCTTCTTCTAGTTCCTCTAGGTGTGCTATTAGATTTTGTATTTGGGGTTTTTCTTGTTTCTTGAGATAGGATTGGATTGCCATGTATTTTGCCCTTAGGATTGCCTTTGCTGCATCCCTAAGGGTTTAGATTGTTGTATTTTCATTTTACATTTGTTTCAATATATTTTTAATTTTTTTCTCTGATTGCCTGGTTGACCCCAATCATTCTTTAGTAGGATGTTCTTTAACCTCCATGCATTTGGAGTTTTTTTCCTGTGGTTGATTTCAAGTTTCATAGCATTGTGATCTAAAAGCTTGCATGGTATGATCTCAATTCTTTTATATTTATTGAGGGCTGCTTTATGACTCAGTATGTGATCTAACTTGGAGAATGTACCATGTGCACTCAAGAAGAATGTGAATTTCTTAGCTTCAGGATGTAGAGTTATAAATATATCTGTCAAGTTCATCTGGTCCAATGCCATTCAAGTCCATTGTTTCTTTAGTGGCTTTTCTGTCTAGGTGATCTATTCATTGCTGTAAGTGAAGTATTAAAGTCTCCCACAGTTAGCACTTTTTATCAATAACAATGCTTATGTTTGATATTGTTTTATGTAACATTTTGGGAGCTCCTGAATTTGGTTCATAGACATTTATAATTGTTAGTCCTTCCTGATGGATAGACCCTGTAATTATTATATAATGTCATTCTTCATCTCTTGATACTGCCTTTACTTTAAAGTCCAGTTTGTCCAATATAAGTATGGCTACTCTGGCTCTCTTTTGACTTCCAGTAGCATGATAGTTATTTCTCCATTACCTCATTTTCAATCTGAAGGTGTCCTCAGGTCTAAAGTGAGTCTCTTGTAAACAGCAAATAGATGGATCTTGTTTTTGTCTCCATTTTGCTACCCTATATCTTTTGATTGGAGCCTTTAGTCCATTTATATTCAGTGTTATTATTGAAAAATTTGCATTTAGAGTCATTGTGTTTTCTGTAGGACTCATGCTTGTAGTGGTGTCTCTGATACCTTATGTTCCTTGCAAGATTTCCCTCATAGAGTCCACTTTAGGATTTCTTGTAGGACTGGTTTAGTGGTGATGAATTCCTTCAATTTTTGTTTGTTTGGGAAAACCTTTATATCTCCTATTCTGAATGACAGGCATGCTGGTAAAGGATTCTTGGCTGCATATTTTTCTTGTTCATCACATTGAAGATTTCTTGCCATATTTTCTGGCCTGCCAGGATTAAATAGCTAGGTCTGTTAATACCCTGATATGTCTCCCTTTGTATATTAAATCCTATTTATCCCTAAATTCTTTCAGAATCTTCTTTTCATCCTTATATTTTGTCATTTTTCACTATGATATGCGGTGCCAAAGATCGATTCAAGTTATATCTGAGCAGAGTTCTCTCTGCCTCTTGGATTGCAATGTCTATTTCCTTCCCCAGATTGGGGAAGTTCTCGGTTATCATTTGCTCAAGTACCCCTTCAGCCCTTTCTCTCTCTTCTTCTTTTGGAATTCCTATGATAGGGATATTGTTCTGTTTGATTGCATCACTCAGTTCTTGAAATCTCCTTTCATCCTCCTGGATCAATTTATCTCTTTTTTTCTTGGCTTCCTCTTTGTCTATAATTGTATCTTTTAATTCACTTATTCTCCTCTCTGCCTCTTCAATTCGTGCAGTGGCCACCTCCATTTTATTATGCACCTCATTTGTAGCATTTTTTAGTTCAGCATTACTATTTTTAAGATCCATGATCTTTGCAACAATAACATCTCTGCTGCCTTCTATTCCTTTTCGAAGCCCAGTTATAAATTTTATAACTATTGTTCTAAATTCTTGTTCAGTTATGTTCCTTGTATCTGTCTTGTTTAATTCTTTAGTTGTCACTTCTTCCTCGAATTTCTTTAGAGGAGAGTTCCACTGTTTCATCATTTTGGCTAGCTTTCTGTCTCATGTAAGTTTTAAAAGCTTGACACGTGCTCTGCACCTATGAATACTGCTATATTAGAGGCTTATAGAATGTTCAGCACCTGGCCATTCAGGATGTGTTCTTTTTTTTTTAAATGTTTTTATTTATTTTTGATACAGAGAGAGACAGAGCATGAGAGGGGGAGGGGCAGAGAGAGAAGGAGACACAGAACAGGAAGCAGGCTCCAGGCTCTGAGCTAGCTGTTAGCACAGAGCCTGACACGGGGCTCAAACCCACGAATGTGAGATCTGACCTGAGCCGAAGTCGGAGGCTTAACAGACTGAGCCACTCAGGCGCCCCCAGGACATGTTCTTTTAAGGGTGTCTTTTGGTCTCTCTTGATGTAACTTTGGTTATTTTATTTCCTTACTTGTAGTGATGTTTTGATCTCTCCACCATGTGTGCATCCTTGAAGTAGCCCTGGAGATGAAAACAGACAAGCAAACAGGGAACAAAAACACAAATGCACAAACAAAACAAACAAGAAAACTGACCAAAATAATAATAAAGAAACAAAACAAAAAACAAAGGACAGTCTAAAATCATAAAACCAAAAATTCCAGCTACAAGTAAGGAGCAGGGTGAGGTAGTGCTGATGGAAAAGCATGTAAAAGAGAGAAGTGACAGAGGTTCGGAGAAAGAAAGATGAACATTGACCAGGCTGAGAGACTAAAAGACTTGATTTGGAGAGAGAAAAAGAAGAATATGGCAGAAGGCAAGGAGAAAGAAACAAAGATAATGTTACCCAGAGAAACTATTTAGCCTGATTAGTCCATAGAGAAAGAGAAAGGAAGGTAAAGAGGGAGGTCTAGAACATGCATTAGGAGGATGAATTAAATATGTCTGTTTAAGTAAACCTCAAACGAGAATAAACAGCCCTGAGGAAGGGAGAGATAAAGATGAGCCAAGGGGGAATATATCTGAATATCAAGAATTGATCTAGAGTTAATCACAGCAATGCAGCCGTGCTGGTCATGGGGGAGGTGCCATCTTTTTCCACAGCATCTATCCGTCTCTAGTAAAAAAGCAGCTCTCCAGCGCAGTTGGGCGTGGTTTGGTGTAGGCGGGCCTGCCTCCACTGTGGGGCTTGCGGCCAATCCCTGAAACCCTGCCCTGGTGGTTGTGAGGAGAAAAATAGTGACAGTGACACCCAGTCCCTTCTCCTCAAACCAAGTGTCCCAAATCACTCCTTTGGATCTGTTTTCACTGTGTCACAGGGGCAGCCAAGGTGGGCCAAGGTGCCCCATGCCCAGTCAAGTTCCAAGCTCTCACTCTGTGCACATTAATGTTGCTGCCCAAAATGTAATCTGGAGAGCCTGGCACTTCAGGACAGGGCATTTGTTCTTTCTGATGCAGGCTGGGCCCTTCCCCAACTTGTGCTCTGTCTCTTTCTCTCAAAAATAAGTAAACATTAAAAAAGGTTTTAAAATAAATTGGTTCTGAATCCAATGAAATTAAATTCTAGAAATCTTGAAATACCCAAGTAACCATTAAACAGTTGAAGTTAATAGAAGTTACATTTTCATCAAGTAAGAACAAGATTGGAAATGGCATATGAACTATAGTTATACCTATATATCTGGTCCCTGTAAGAAAAGAACTAATGTGTGTTTTCTTTGAAATATTTGCTGGGTTATTTCTACAGAAAAAGAAAAACAAAACCAAAAACAAAAATTTGTGAATTTTAACTAATTTAAAAAGATATAATCATTTATGTAAAATAAATACTTTCTCAAAAAATAGCATTGATATTTAATTATCATTTATCAAAACTTTAAATATATTTTGTTTAATTTCCCATCAAGGTTGTTCTGTTTGAATTATGTTTGCTTCATATGAATATCTGCTTATAATTTTTTGTAAGTGCTTCACTCAACATTGTATTTGACATTTTTGTAGAATACACTATTAATAAGTTAATTAAAATGACCAATTTCAAAAATGAAAAAAATAAAATCTAAAATATGTGTTCTACAGTGGACTGCATGGTGCTTGAAAGTCTGAACATTTAGATAAATGTTGTCTCTCTGATAATAGTATATTTAAAATAAAAGCATAATTACTTTTATTTTTGTTTATTGACTTATT
Organism: Suricata suricatta; assembly: GCF_006229205.1. Lineage (NCBI taxonomy): Eukaryota > Metazoa > Chordata > Mammalia > Carnivora > Herpestidae > Suricata > Suricata suricatta. The sequence continues at coordinate 60,695,852 of NC_043717.1, read as the reverse complement.
AAAATTTTCTATTCTAGGTACCTATTTATTTTTAATCATATTTTATGCAACATCCGTTTATTATTTTAAATGTCAAACCTGCTAAAAGTTTTATGTTTACAAAATTTCCTTTTCTATTTCTTTTATAAGACTTGGATTGGGAATCGAAGAAGGAAATATCGTTTAATGGGGATTGAAGTTCCGCCTCCAAGAGGAGGCCCTGCTGATTTTTCTGAGCAACCGGAGTCTGGTTCTTTGTCTGCACTCACACCAGTAGAGGAAGCTGGTCCAGAAGTAGGAGAGGATAATGACAGAAATGATGAAGTATCCATTTGTTTGTCTGAAGGAAGCTCTCAAGGTATTTTATATGCTGTATGTCCTAATAATAGCTTTTGTAACTTTGATGGATTTTAACTTACTTTTCAGCTCATTGTATTTCACATCTAAAGTTCTCAAAACATTTGGTTAAATATTTGAAAAGAAATTGATTTATTTTTTTAATTTATTTTTATTCTATTGATGTGTAGATACACACATATACATAATAAAATGGTTACTGCAGTCAAGTTAATTAACATATCTGTCTCCTCCCATAGCTACCATTTATGTATATGTATTGGTATTAAGATTACAAAGTTCTTTATTGTACCACAATTATATGAACATACTCTATATATCTATCTTATGTCTTATGGTTTCATTTTTACAACTTGATATTTATCCTGAATAGAATTCATTTTTCTTTAAGATTTCTGAGGAAAATACCTAAGGGCAAATGGTTAACCAGTTGCCCTTACACTATATGTTAAATAATTCAGCATTTTACCAGTAAATTTAATTGTAGCATTTTATCGAGTTTTATACATATGTCTGCACACCTACACACACATACATACATACACACATATATGTATCCATATATATTTTGGATTTCTTATTTTGTTACATTGATCTGGTTGTTTATAATTGTGGCTTTATAAAATATCTAAATATCTGGTTGGGATCTGATTACTCTTGGTTCTTATAGAACAGATTATTCTAAGTTAACTTTAGAGTTCCTTAATCATACCTTTCCCCAATCTCTCTCCCCAAATATCATTTAAGCTTTTTATTGGTAGTGAATTAAATGGATAGTAAAATGTGGGAAGATAGAATCAATTTTCCATGTGTTGAATTTTAGATGATGATGTATATCAATGTGCAGCTGTGCAGCAGACCCATGGATACTTTGGGTCTGAAACTCACAAGAGGAGTTAAGACATGAAAAGAAATATAGGAGCCACCCACATTAAGGCTGATCAAATGTCTAGCCATAGAAATAGAAGATATAGTTAAGTGAGAAAATGGAAGACAAGAAAGGAAGATAGACAAGGGCTGTATGTTGAGAAATATCCAGATTTGAGGGCTAGAGGAGAAAAGGGAGCCACTGAAAGAACATTCAGATATAGGGGAAACAGGATATTATGGTATTACTAACACATAGGAAAGAGAGAGATTTCAGAAGAAAGAAATGTCATTATCTCAATTGTCTTTTGGAAGGTGAGTTGAAATTCCTCTCATATGAGGCATTTAAAATGTTGGGAGGTATGTAAGTGGACAATATAATGGTAGTTATAGAGGATGAGGAAGAGGGACATGAAGAGTTGTTCAATGAATATAAAGTTACAGTTATACAACTGGAGTATAACTGTTGAACAACACATTGGGTATAGTTAGCAATAAGGGGTTATAGACTTAAAAACAAACCTAAGATGGTAAATCATATTAAATTGTTCTTAACACAAAAAGAGGGACACAAGAAAACTTTTGGAGGTGATAGATATGTTTATTACCTGGATTGTGGTAGTGGTAACATGAGTATTAATATGTTCAAACTCACCAAATTGTATACACTTATTATATGCACTTTATTTATACCAATTATATCTTAATAAAGCAGAAATATTAAAATAAACTTTTAAAAACAATGAGAACCCATCAAATTGGGTGCTTAAGCGCTTCTTTCAAAAGCAGTGTGTGTTGCATGGGATAGGCAAACAGATTGCAGTAGGTTGAGTAATGAAATGGTTATTAAAGCTCTTGGTATTGCCAGGGCCACGTATTTTAATACTAAGTCTTTGAAAAGTTGTGAATATTCAAATGCTCGCTCTCTCTCTCTCTCTCTCCCCTCCCTTTATCTCTCTGTGTGTCTTTACCAATATTTCCTGTTGGCTTTGATGAAGAGTATAACAGAGAATTTAGTGTACAGGAAAACTGTGAAAAAGGAAAAAAGAGAATCTTCCAAGTCCCTTATTTGTAATCTAGTTGGTCCATTAAGCCACAAATGGACCAACTTCTATAGTCTTTTACTGAAGTCCATTAGTCTTTACTAAATTGTATGTGCCTGGTAATCCTTGAATATCTTCAGTGATTTAGGAATAAATTGTTAGAGAATGATGACTAGCAGCTATTTGAAACATAATGGGGATTTGTGTGTTTCTATGAGTGGATGGCAGAGCTATGAGGAAATATTCTTTTTTAATGTTTATTTATTTTTGAGAGAGACAGAGAAAATGCAGTCAGGGGAGGGGCAGAGAGAGAGGGAAACAGAGAATCCTAAGCTGGCTCTGCACTGACAGCAGAGCCCAAGGCCAGACACCCTGAGATCATGACCTGAGCTGAAATCAGATGCTTAACTGACACCACCAACCAGATGCCCCAGAAAATATTCTAATAAAAGCAAATTACATAAACCCCTGAAAGGCAGTTTCAATCCAAGACTTCGGCTTCCCCACGCAAAAGGGAATTTTTTAAAAATAAGTAGTTAATAGGGGAAAAGTGAGTTAATTTTAAGGTTGCTAATGTACCACTGCTCTCCCACTGGCATCCTTTGTCATTTAATAGTGTGTTCTCTAGACAGCTGACATAGTAATCAAGACCTAATGAGAAAAAGGGGAAAAAGAATTTAATACATGAATCAAAAACACTTGATGGGAAGTGATATTACCTAGAGTCCTTTCAGTGGCTTACTTTTCACAGCTGCATAGTAACCTTTTCATTTTCATCAGAAATTGGAGCAGAAAAGTAGAAAATAGTTTTAAATACTAAGAGAGCTTTTTTTGGTATTATTTCCAATGAGCTCTGTCCTATTTTCTTCATCACTTTTCTGATGGAGAATACTAATGTGATTGATTTAACTGTGTGATACTTTTGTGATGATTAAGTGAATTGTATCATCTGACCTACACTAATATACATTTAAGATATGCTAACCATATTCTCTTTCAGTTATGAAAATATAGTTAAAAGTGTGTTTGCTTTGACATTTCCATTAATTACATCTGAGAGATATAGAGATAGAATAATCAGAGTAATTACCCATTCTATTTCAAAGTGAAATTCAGAGTTCTTCATAATATGGCTGTTACTTCAGGAGGTTAGAGTCTTCCAAATGTCTAAGAAGAACAAAAAAAACGTCTTTAAAGAAGGGCTTACATTATGCATTTTAAGATCAATTAAAAATTGTGTTACATTTTTCTATAAAAAACTCTACAAGCTAAAAGAAGCATTACATTTTTAAAGCACACTAAAAGGCAGATTTAGCCAAAATCACCAAAAAGTGCTTGCTTACCTTTTAGCAGTTTCAGTTTCACTTTTTTCTTTTCTGAGAGAATAGGTGTTTCCCTGAGTTTTTTACTTACGTCTAGCTTCAACATTCTATCTCCCACCCTCACCTCTCTCATTTTTTTTTTCCCTTTCCCTGTGTGGAAGTGAAGAGAAAGGAGATGTGGTAAAGCTACCTGGCTTCATCTCCTCACACAATTGCAAACTCTAGCAAAAGTAATGGATGACTCAACTCCTTAATTTAAAGTTCTGTGTTCTACTAAAACATATGTATGATTGAGCAGCTTTAAAGATTCTTACTATGCTGAGAATCAAATTGTTTAAAGTATGACAACAATTAAGATCTATAATGTTAAATTTTATAACAAAGCCTCTTATCAGCTATATCTATTATGTGTGTATGCATATAAAATATAGTTCTGCATAATTACTCAGTGCAAATGTATGGCTATTATATAGAATGATCTCTAGAATTTTCACTGATTAATAGCTTTGCTTATTTATTTTCCAATTTGCAGAGCTGCTTTTCTTGAGGAGTAAGCAGACATATTGTTTAGCTTTCAAACTTTCAGTAATGTGGAAGCTACCTGTAAAAAAAGAAAACATGCCTTAATTAGGTGCATCACTTCATACCTTTTTATTTTAGGAATCCTCCAAACCGTTATTTACATCTGATAAAATAATCAATCCTTGTATGAATGGTATGCCAGTAAATCGGAGCTGTGTATAAAGTTATTGAGAAAGTAAGAACAGAAATATAAGGCAAGCCTCTAGGGAATGATACCAGTAAATTCGATGACAACCCCCTCCCCTTCATTTCATTTACTGGGTAATTACATAGGACATGAAATGTCTGTGATTTGAAATATCTAAATAATGAATAAAGTCTCCTCCATCTAGGCATCATTCTTTTATGAAAAAATTAAATTGAAGGGCACCTGAGTGGCTTAGTCCGTTAGGCCTATGAGTCCTTTTTATGTTTATTTGTTTATTTATTTATTTTCAGAGAGAGAGAGGGAGAGTGAACACACATAAGTGAGGGAAGGAGAGAGGAGAGAGAATCCCAAGCAGGCTCCACAATCTCAGTGCAGAGCCTGGCGTGGAGCTTGAACTCATAAACCATGAGATCATTACCTGAAGCATTCGACCCTTGATTTTGGCTCAGGTCACAATCTCACAGTTCATGGGATCTAGCCCTGCATTGAGCTCCACACTAATAGCAAGGAGCCTGCTTGGAATTCTCTCTCTTCCTCTCTCTCTGCTCCTCCCCTGCTTGTGATCACTCTTTCTCTCTTGCTCTGTCTCTCAAAATAAATTAATTAATTAAAAAATTGAATTTATGGTGTTCATTTGATATGGAAAAAACAGTTGACAAAATACCCCATCCATTCATGATAAAAACGATCAACAAAGTAGATGTAGGGGAAATATACCTCAACATAATAAAGGCCATATATGAAAAACCAGAATTAACATCATCCTCAATTGGGGAACAACTGAGATCTTTTCCTCTAAGGTCAGGAACAAGAAAGGATGTCCACTCTCACCTTTGTTATTTAACATACTACTGAAAGTCCTAGCCATAGCGATCAGAAAGTGAAAAGAAATAAAAGGAATCCAAATTGACAAGTAAGAAGTCTAACTTTCACCGTTTGCAAAAGACGTGATACTCTCTATAAAAAACTCAAAAGACCCCATCAAAAAACTGCTAGAAATGATACACAAATTTGGTAAGGTTGCAGTACACAAAATCAACATACAAAAATTTGTTGCATTTTTATACACCAAGAGCAGCAAAAAGAAAAATCAAGGCATTAATTCTATTTACAATTGTACCAAAAACATAAGATACCTAGGAATAAACCTAAACTATAAAACATTGATGAAAAAAATTGAAGATGACACAAGCAAATGGAAAAATTTACATGTTTTTGGATTGGAAGAACAAATATTATTAAAATGTCTATACTGCCCAAAGCAATCTACACATTTAAAGCAATCCCTATCAAAACACCATCAGCATTTTTCACACAACTAGAACAAACTCTCTTAAAATCTGTGTGGAACCACAAAAGACTCTGAGTATCCAAAACAACCTGAAAAAAGAAAATAAAGCTGGAGGCATCACAATTCTGGACTCCAACTTATATTACAAATGTGTAGTGATAAAGATAGTATGGTACTGGCATGGAAATAGACATGTAGATCAGTAGAACAGAATAGAAAACCCAGAGATTTACCCACAATTGAATGTCAACTAATCTTTGACAAAACAGGAGAGAATATCCAATGGAGACCCCTACCTTGTGGATGTGTTTTCCTACCCATTCTCCCTACCATACCCGAGTGTTTTATCTTACAAGGTTATGTTTGGCTATTATTATTGTGAACTTTTCTATATTAAAAATACTCATTAAGCATATGAAAAAAAATATCCAATGGAAAGAGACAATCTCTTCAACAAATGGTGTTGGGTAACTGGATAGCTACATGCAAAAGAATGAAACTTGACCACTGTCTTACACCATACACAAAAGTAAATTCAAAATGGATTAAAGACCTAGGTATGAGACCCCAAACCCTATAAATCCTAGAAGTGAACACAGGCAGTAACTTCTTTGACATTGTTTGTAACAACTTTTTCTAGATATGTCTCCTGAGATAAAGGAAACAAAAGCAAAAATATACTATTGGGACTACATCAAAATAAAAAGCTTCTTCACAGTGAAGGAAACAACATAATTAAAAGGTGACTGGTGGAATGGCAGAAGGTATTTACAAATGACATATCCAGTAAAGGGTTGGTATCTAATATATAAAGAACTTATCAACCTTAATAACCCCAAAATGAATAATCCAATTAAGAAATGGCAGAAGACATTAATACACATTTTACCAAAGAAGATATACAGATGGCCAAGAGACACATGAAAAGATGCTCAACATCACTCATCATCAGGGAAATTCAGATCAAAACTAAAATGAGTTATCACCTCACACCTGTCAGAATGGCTGAATAAAAAACACAAGAAACAAGTGCTAAGGAGAATGTAAAGAAAAATGAACCCTTATGCACAATTGGCAGGAATGCAAACTAAAGTAAGGAAAATAGAATTAAGGTTTCTCAAGAAATTAAAAACAGAACTACCTTACAACCCAATAATGGCACTACTAGGTATTTACCCAAAGAATACAAAAACACTAATTTGGTAGGTATATACACCCTTATGTTTATTGCAGCAGTATTTACTATAGCTAAACTATGGAAGCTGCCCAAGGGTCCACTGATAAATGGATAAATAAGATGTGGTATATTTATATATAATGGATAATAATCCAGCCATAAAATAGAGTGAAATCTTGCCATTTACAATGATACAGATGGAGCTAGAGAGTATTATGCAAGTGAAATAAGTCAAGAAAAGACAAATACCATCTAATCAGTCATGTGTGGAATTTATGAAACAAAGCAAATGGACAAAGGGGGAATGAGGCAAACTAAGTAACAGACTCTTAACTATAGAGAACTAATGGTTACCAGTAGGGAAGTGGGTAGGGGGTGCGTGAAATAGGTGATGAGGATTAAGGAGTACAGCTGTGGTGGTAAGCACGGAGTGTTGTATAGACTTGTTGAATTACTATATTGTACGCCTGAAATTAATATTACACTGTATGTTTACTAACTGAAATTTACATAAAAACTTGAAAATAACTAAATAAATTGAATTTCTGGCGGACTGTGCATTAAAATTCTAGTAAAATTTTTCTATATATCTTAAACTCTAATGCTTTATGTACTCACGAGAGTTCCCCACTTAGACATATTTTTTCCTATTCATCCTCCATGCTCATACAGGGCACTCCTATACATCTTTCTATGAGAAGGAATGGATCTGGAAAAATCTTAGAAGGATGGATAAATATATTCTGTTTTCTATGGTGAAATAAAGCATCAGTTACCCAAAGGCTGAGAGCTTCCACTAGTGTTTATCTAAATAATCTCTATGACATGACTATTCAAAAAGAAAAGAGTGAAACATTACTGTCTTTAAACATTTTTTTTTAATGTTTTTATTTATTTTTGAGAGACAGAGAAAGGCAGCGCGAGCAGGGGAGGGTCAGAGAGAGAGGAAGACACAGAGTCTGAAGCAGGCTCTAGGCTCTGAGCTAGCTGTCAGCACAGAGCCCGACTTGGGGCTCAAACCCACGAACCGTGAGATCATGACCTGAGACGAAGCCGGACGCTTAACCGACTGAGCCACCCAGGAGCCCTTGTCTTCTTTTACTAAGGAGTAGAGGTGGGGATAATCTAAAACAAGACAATATTCTGTAGACATCCTATGCTGTGAACTAGCCACTTTCCCTAACTCAGCACAGAGGACTTTTTAATAGAGTTATTTTTCTGAATTAATTTTTCTTTGCTTGATTTCTTCACATTTTCAGAATATTGAATTTTTATCATAAGGATACATGTTAATTATAGAAAATAACTATACAATGAAACAAATTAGAAATAGTCCTATCTTTCAGTAATAACTATTCTTTTTTTATATCAATAATTTTTAATTCAGTTTGATTGTTCATGTAAATAACAGACCATTACTAAAGTTTTTACTCAGATGGAAGATATACGTTCTATTTAACACCTGAGTGATCTCATAATTATCATGCTTCCGTGAATCGACAGAATGAATATAGGAGTTAAACATTCCATGTGAAATAATTACTTCAAAAACTATCACAATGCTCCACTTCTAGAGTGAAATTTTTAATGTGTCATCTTTAGGAAAGTTTTTTTCATTGAAAATCATAAAAAATGAGTAATTTATTTTCTTGTCAATAATGAAAATCTTTTTATGGTAGCAGATTAGCTTACAAAATAAGCTAAATATGCTGTGATTTGCTGAACAAAAAACAAATACGCATTTTGTTTTTCTTTGGTAATATGAATATTAAGCATTACTTTAAAATAATTGTAAAGAAAATCAATTATATTCATTTTTAACTTATTTGATTATACACTATTTGCAAAATAACATTAATTGTTACATGTGAAACAAATTGGAACTATATTTAATAAAATGCACATTTATATTTTAAAATTATACTAATAATGCTTTAATTAATTTGGTGTAAAAGTTGAAAAAAGAACAGATTATAGTTCAGAACAATTTAGCACAGAAGCTTCATGATTAAATGTAAAAATTCCCATGTCCTTTTTCTCAAATACACAATGAAGAAAACGTATAAAAACAAAATGCATAAAAACATTTATAGGTAAGTGATATAGAAACTAAACTCTATAATTTGAAAAGTCATCACATATACCAGGAGCTTCAGGTATCACAGTAACTATAAGTAATTTCAGTTAAGAAGAAAAAAAACAATTAGGTTTTCCTGGACATAGTCCCAGTAAGTACACAGACTTCACACTTTCTGGGGAGGCTTTCATTAATCCCGTTATGCTCCTTTTTATTCTGAGTTTCCACTCCTTTCAAAAAACATGAAATCAATGAGGAAACATGCACCAAGCATAACAGCTTTCATTTTCACATCAAGGTCCAAAGGGAACTGGATACCAAAGTTATCAGCATCTGTAAACGCCTCTCTAACAAAACCAGTCCACTGCTTGGAAATCTTGCCAACTATCATTTCTTCCTCAAGAGATTTAATCTCAAAATCAACATCTGCACAACGGCTGCACACAACACATGGACCAGTAATTTTTAGTACATCTTCTCTCCTCTCATTCTGAATTGTAAACTTTGGAAGGCATGGGTGCCAGGTCTGAGTAACATAACCTACAGGTACACCAGGAGGAGCATGGATTTCTATCTCCTGAAGGCAGCAAGGGCAACAACAGCTGTCACACCTTAGTGGTCTCTCCAGAGTTATAACCTCTCGGCCCATATTGTCAATAATCCTCATGGTAAAAGGCCTAGAAGCCCCACAGCAATTCCGGGTACAGCAATCTGTGTCCTCTGCTGCAAAGTAAATCCTCTGTCCAAAGCTGTTCTTAATTTCATATTTGTTATTAGTTTCAAAACCTGTTAAGACTTCCAGAGCTCAATTTGCTGATGAACCAGTATCTGATCTATCTGACTTAAATATTCCAATCCGGGTGGACAGCCTGATGGAGGTGGTGGTGCTGGCATCCATGGTACCCCTGCAGGTCCACCTGGCTGATTATACACTGGCTGGTGTTGGACAGGAAAGTGCACTGGGCCAGCACCTGAATAACCACCTGGTGGAATTGAGTAGCCAGCCTGGGGGCTCGGGTAACCAGCTTGGGGGCCAGGGTAGCCAACCTGGGGGCCAGGGTAGCCAGGATATCCTGGAGGTCCTCGGAGTGCTGCTGCAGGATACTGAGGGGGATATTCAGGCGGTAAATTTGTTCCTGGATAAGGAGCATTCATTTCACTATTTTGTTTTAACATGACTTAAAGAGTCGAGAGTTTTGGGGTGACACTGGGGTTCGTAAAGGTCCAGAGCTGATGGCCAAGAAAGAATTCTTGGAGATATCTTTGGTGCACAAAGGTGATTGTATTGAAGCCCGGGTAACAGGACCCAGCACAAACACAGCCAACTGGCCCGGAGAACCCGCGCTTGTCCCGCGCCAGGTGCGCGCGCGGGGCGGGGGGGACGAGAAAGTCGCCCGCCCACCTGTGGCCATGGGTGCTCCAGAGCTGCCTGGAACCTCCGAGGTACAGAATCCTTCTCGGTTTCGTTTCCGGATGCTTGGTACACAAAAGGGCTCCTCCCCTGCCGGTGCGCCCGCTTAGCTGCTGGAGGGCATGAGAGTTGCTGACCCCCGCCACCTTCCTTGCTCCGGGGAGAGATTCCAAAGTTGGCTCTGTAGCTCTGGCAACAACGAACTAACTGCAACTATTCTTAAAATAAGAGTGTGGATATTTTTTCCGGTGTTTTCTTTGCATATATGCAGGTGTGTGTGTGTTCACATACACATGCTTTTTCACAAAATTAGAAATTTTCTATATTTAGAGTTTTATATCATGTATTCAAAAATTTTTAAATCTTTCTCTTAAGCAATACAAGTTCATTGTAAAAATGTTTAAATATGATTAAGCAAACTGAAAAAATAAGAATGTTCAAAATAAGTAAAAGAGTTTCTGGGTCAGTTAATCACCCGACTTTGGCTCAGGTCATGATCTCATGGCTCCTGGGTTCGAACCCCACATCGGGCTCTGTGTTGACAATTTAGAGCCTGGAGCCTGGTTCGGATTCTGTGTCTCCCTCGTTTTCTGCCCCTCCCCACTCGTGCTCTCTCTTTCTCTCTCTCCCTCAAAAATAAGTAAACATTAAAAACTTAGTAAAATTAGAGAAAATGAAGAAAAATAGAAGTTTCCTGTAATTCCATCCAGAAATATAAATGTTAGTGTTTTAGTATTAAATAACATCATTCTTTTTTTTCCTCTATGAAAATGTACACTTCTTTTCCTTTTACAAAATAAAGATCACACTATACCTACGTAGTACGTTTTGTCACCTTGATTTGTTTACTTTCCTATTATTTTGTGAATATTTTCTTTATTAGAAGCTATTCTTCTCTTCAATTTAATGGTATTTTCTATAGGAAGAGATCCTAACTGATTTATTGAACCCTTCATTTTTAAGTATATAGGTTGCTTCCATTTTTTTTCAATTATAAACAACGCAGTAGTGGTTATCCTTGTATTTGAACCTATCCACACTTGTTTCCAAGAATGCATTGTTAGAAGTACAGTTGCTGATCACAGCATATATGATGTGAATTTATCATTTGTGTCTTTTTAAAATAAAATAATTATTTAAGTGATCTTGAGAAAGGTATTATCAATAAAAGTTTGAGGAATGAAAGTGAAACTGTGGCATTTTTTTTTTTTTCCTGTAGAAGAGTCCAATGAAGTTCCAAATGAGGCAAGGGCTCATAAGGAGGAGGACCACCATGCAGTATCCACAAATAATGTGGTATGTACATTTTGAAATTATTTCCTCATGCTGGATTATTTCCCACATGATGGATTTCAAGGATATGTTTCCCATTGGTAATAATATTGGTTTAGAAGAATAAAATCATTCTCCACAAACCAAAAGAAAGCTATCACCAATGAAATTGTATATTTTTAATGGTTTAAGAAATGAAATTTAAAGTGCTGTCATTTGTGCCTCAATTTTTTTGATTGAAGAGATTTGCTCATATAAAAACCTGATGCTTAATACACATGGACATTTTATGCATGTTATTTTTCTTTAACACATTCAGCAAAAAGCATGTTTCTTCTCATTTAACAGTTGGTAGAAATTGAGGTTAGCCTGAAACCATGAATGAAGCTTTTGTTAGTTCTGGGTCTTGTATACAAGGATTCCTGATTCAGAGTTCTCTGTTCAGACCATACTTATCACTGTATGTAGATTAAACTGGGATTTGTAAAAATGTAAATATTATTTTATATAGAAATGTTTTCCAAGAGCTGTTTTAGCAGCATAATTTATATTTTGACTCCATCAAGGAATACAGAAATCAAGATAATATTAAAGTCAAAGAAAGAGGCAAGTAAAGTTTTGCTTTTGGTCTTTTTTTGAATTAGTAATTTTTGCTTGATTGAAATCTTTACAAAATGGTCCCTATTATGGATTTTTGTGTTACAAAATGGGCATAACATCAAGATTGACCCTGGCTTCCATTGCAAACATTATGTACATGACACTCTAATTCTTCTACATCTCCTTAATAAAAGTTGATACATAAAATACAATTTTGTTCTTTTTTCTTAAACCTCAGCTATATATGATGGTGTTTTCCACATGCAGAATATAGTTTAGGATTACATTTTATTGATCTCAGTCCCTATTTAAGTTGATGTTTGACCCTACTAACACAACTCAATAGGTTATAGGAAAATAGGCTTTGATTTTGATGCAAAGTCATGTTTTCTTGAGATAACTAGTAATAATTATTTTCCACAATTATGAATTGTGATAACATTCTTAAATCCCATGAAGTAATAATCTGCTGTACTCTGGATTTGTGTTGTACTATGAAAGCTATATATAGTTGTTTACAAATTAAAATCTTTTGCCCTAAACACATGCTCATTTTTAGTCTGAATTTCTCTGCATGGATCGCCCTTCAGCAGACATTTGGAAATAATAAATGAAGTAATGGCATGGGATGACTGAAGTCATTTAAGGATCTAATTTTTGAAAAACAATAGATTTTTAGAGATAAAACTTCAAACTTTCAAAGGACCATGTCTTCGGCCTGTAACTTTTGAGTGCCCTCACTTATTCATAGATGACAAAGCACAAAGACATATATGACTTATTTATATGCATATATTTATACAGTGATTCTTGGTCCCTTTTTCCCTGGATTATTTATCTTCTTTTCCCCCAAACCAATTCAAATAGAGAATCTAAAGAAAAAATTTGGAACATGTCAAATCTGGTCTGGTGAAAACTGATATGATAAAGCTTTAAGTTTAGGGGGAGGGGGGAAAAGAGGTGGTGGTGATGGTGGAGGGCACTTAAGGGGAAGAGCACTGGGTGTTGTATGGAAAACAATTTGACAATAAAATATGGAGAAAAAAAAGTTTATAATGATTTTAATAAAATACAAAGCAGATTCATCTCTAATCAGCAGTAGAAAGCAATTTCATTGCAACTGTTCTCCCTGACTAAGAAGCCTTTAGGTTACAAACCCCGTTATGGTTACATATCCTCATAAGCAATGTATTAAGTATGGTCATTCAAGGTATTTTTTGGCACTTTTTAAGAATTGTTACTAAAATTCCAATTAATTAACACATTGTAATATTTGTTTCGGGTGTACAATAAATATAATGATCCAACACTCCTGTATAACACCTGGTGCTCAGATATTTAGAACTGATTTTGTCTTTTGGTTTTGGTTTACAAAAATAGTGTTCCATGATTATAGAACTTTTCACTTCAACAGTAAGCTGTTTTGTTCACTCTTTTGACAGATACTTAATTAGTACCTAATATGTGCAAAATACTGTCCAGACTGTATTGCACTTTAATTCTAAAGCTAATGGCAGATTAGCTTGTGTGTGTGTGTGTGTGTGTGTGTGTGTGTGTGTGTCTTCTTACTGTCTAATGAAGGAAGGAAACCACCAAATTATTTTTATTACTACATCATAAATGTCTGCTTTCAATTGTCTAGCTGATGGAGTGCATTAAATAAATGAATTTTTTAAAAAACTGTATTTGACTTTGGAATGCATGTCACATGTTGATATTTTACATTAAAAGTTGTAAACAAGTACATGGTATTTTTTTTTTAAATGGAGTTTGCAACAAAGTAGGTATGGTTAGCATTAAATAGACAACTCTTACAGGAAGTGAGCTTCCTGTCACTGGAGGGCACTATTTAAGTAGAATTCAAGTGCATATTATTTTTCCTCAGATACACCGTGGAAAGTTTAAAGTTTCTTTTTAAGCTTATTTATTTGAGAGAGAGTGTGTGTGTGTGTGTGTGTGTGTGAGTGTGTGGGAGGGAGGAGCAGAGAGAGAGGAGGAGAGATAACCCCAGGCAGGCTTTGGACTGCCAGTACAGAGCCAAGGCAGAGCTTGATTTCCTGAATCGGTGAGATCATGACCTAAGCTAAAATTGAGTTGGACACTTAAACAACTGAGTTACCCAGGGGCCCTGAGGTTTTGCTATTTTAAATAGTATTACAATAATTATCTGTTTACTTAAAAAAAATTAATGTTTATGTTTAAGAGAGAGACAGACAGAGTATGAGTAGGAAAGGAGCAGAGAGACAGGAGATAGAATACGAAGCAGGCTCCAGGCTCAAAGCTATCAGCACAGAGCAGGTCACAGGGCTTGAGCCCACCAACAGTGAGATCATGACCTGAGCCAAAGTTGGACATTTAACAAACTGAGCCACCCAGGTCCCCCAATAAATTTCTATTTACTAAGCAGTCATCAATTAAATGTAGAGGAAGTTGGCTCAGACACACACTGGGTATAACATTGAAGAGCCAGTCAGTTATCAGAATTTATTCTGGATAACCTGGACTAGATAATCCCATCATAAAAAGTAAACATTGAATGTATATGTTCTATACATTGTTGAGTGTAGTGATGATGATAATCAGATATATATTTATGGAAACTTCTCTACTTGTGTTACAGAAAATAGAAATTATTGATGATGAAGAAAGTGACATGATAAGTAATTCTGAAGTTGAACAAGTGAATTCTCTCTTGGATTATAAGGTGAAAGTAATTTCAAATTCTGAATTCATTAAGAGAAGGTACTAAATGAAGCATACTTTTACAGGGCCTATGTACTAGTTTATTTCACTTTCACTTTCATTTGATGAGTTAAACTGGGGCTCCACATTGACTCTCTCAGGCACTTAGATATCAGCCAAAATGTTGACCACTTTATTTTTGTTGTTGTTGTATTTATTATATTCCCTTGTTTGTATATATGTATATATATATACATATATATATGTATATATATGCATAGTTACTTAACAGGATTGTTTTGAAAAGCATGATACTTTATCCAAAAGAATAAGGTATTTGATGTGATCTTCTGTATCTCTGCTGGCCACATTTCCCATGTCTTGCCAATTCTACAGATTATGAGAAAATGGGTTCATTTATCAGATTGCGTTCTGAGTTAATTTCATCCTCCTCACTTGTTTTCACCTTCGCAGTCAGTAGACATGCATCTACCCTGAACAGAAAGATGAAAACCTGCCAAGAACAATAAAGTGACAAAGACTCTTTAATCAATCAAAAGTAAATATATGTGAACTTGCTAGGACACTGGAAAGGTTGTTTTTTAACAGCATTACACTTGGTAAATTGCAAAATCTCATTACACAGATAGTTGGACATTTTGCTGCAAAATACAGTCCATGGGCCAAATGTTGTGTCTCCTTGGTGCGAATCTATTTTTTTTTTTTATAGTTTATGGTCAAGTTGGTTTCCATGTAACACCCAGTGCTCATCTTGACAAGTGCCCTCCTCCATGCCCATCACCCCCTTCCCCTTTCTTCTCCCTCATCAGCCCTCAGTTTGTTCTCAGTACTCAAGAGTCTCTCATGGTTTACCTCCTTCCCTCTCCCCAACTATTTTTTCCCCC
The DNA here is from genome assembly GCF_006229205.1 of Suricata suricatta. Classification (NCBI taxonomy): domain Eukaryota; kingdom Metazoa; phylum Chordata; class Mammalia; order Carnivora; family Herpestidae; genus Suricata; species Suricata suricatta. The sequence goes on along the minus strand of NC_043717.1, from coordinate 60,680,139 downwards.
TTTGCCTCCCCCATGGTCCTCTGTTAAGTTTCTCCTGTTACACTTATGAGTGAAAACATATAGTATCTGTCCTTCTCTGCCTGACTTATTTCACTTAGCATGACACCCTTGGGTTCCACCCTTGGGTTCCATCCACGTTGGTACAAATGTTGGCCACTTTAATTAATGCTGGCTGGTTTAGTGGTTATGGTTTTAAGCAAAGATCTTTGCTGAGTGGGAGTAGATATTGATAGTGTACATCGAGGTGACGCTGTGCACAGTGTTGGTTAATTTATGTTAGTTGTGTTAGTTATTTCACAGATTCATGGCCAGAAGCTTAGAGGATCCATCTCTAACACTCTCCTCTTGCCAGCAACAAGTGCTTCACCAAGGAATTCCTCTGAGGACCAGCCAAACCCAACCTGCCTGCCATGGCAGGCACAACTTCCAAAGCTGCTCCTAACCAACTACACTTGGTCTGCAGCTTTGGCCCAGGACAGCACCACTACAAAGTGACTCCAGTCATGTGGACAGGGTAACAAACCAACATACCAGAGACTCACAATTCCTGTAGCCAGACCCCTACCTGCATGTACAAGGAAGGGACTGAGCCCTGAACTTCAGTGTATGTCTTGGCAGAGAGGTTAATAGCACACTGCTAGAATGAGTAATGAATAATGGCCTTACCCAGCAACCAGTCCTATCTGGCCTCAGCCAGGACTCTCAAAAGTGTCCTCACAGAAGGCAAAGTGGGCCACAGTAGCTATCTGGGATGAAGGCAACTATGCTTGGCCACAGCAGGAGGGTTGATGCAGCCCACACAGGGGATACCCCTGGGGCAACTGGTTCTGATGACATGGGAGAATTGAACTATAAGGCACCACAGGACCTCTTCTACACAAGGCCACTACTTTAAATATCAGAAGATATAGCTGCCCTGACTAATATATAGAAACACACACACACAGAGTTAAATTAACTGAGACAGAAGAATATGTCTCAAATGAAAGAACAAAACAATCACAGTAAAGAGCTAAATGAAGCAAAGATAAGAAACATGCCTGATAAAGAGTTCAAAGTAATGATCATAAGGATACTCAAAAGATTTGAGTGGATAAACCCAGTGAGAATATCCACAAAGAATTAGAGGGTATAAACAAGAATGAATCATGGCTGAAGAATTCAATGACTGTCATCAAAAATACAGTAGAGGGAATCAATAGCAGATTAAATAATGCAGACAAATGGATCAGCAATCTGGAAAACAGGGTAATGGAGAGTGACTAATCTGAATAGCAGAAAGAAAAAAAAGAATGTTAAGGGGAGAATAGGTTAAGAAAACTATGTAACGCCATCGAGCATAATAGCATTCACACTATAGAAATCCCAGAAGGAGAAAAGAGAGAGGAATGGACAAAAAATACTTGAAAAAAAAATAACAGGACATTTCCCTAACCTGGGGAAGTAAACAAACAGAGATTCAGGTCCAAGAGGTAAGAAGAGGCCCTAACAAGACGAAATCAAGGAGGTACACACCAAGGCACATAATTAAACTGGCAAAATATAATGATAAATAATTTAAAAACAGCAAAAGAAAACAGTTAAAAACAAGGAAAACCCGAAAAGGCTCTCAGGCAATTTTTCAGCAGAAACATTGAAGTCCAGAAGGGATTGTTATGATATATTCAAAGAGATAAAAGGAAGGGGGACTACAACAAAGAGTACCCTAGCCAGAAAAATTATCATTTAGAATTGAAGGAGAGAGGAAGAGTTTCCCAGACATACCACCCCCCCAAAAAATTAAAGGAATTCCTCACCACTAAACCACCTCTACAAGTAATGATAAAGGGACTTTGGAAAGATAAGAAAGAAAGAAGAAAGAAAATTAAAGAAGGAAATAATTTCAAAGGTTAACACAAACATATAGTGGAAGGTAGTCGATTAGTTACTTATAAACTTTATACCTCCAGTATGGAGGTTAAAATATAAAAGTAGTAATCAAGTGTGGCTATAAAAGATATACACAAAATAGGAAGATGTAAAATATGACATCATATACTTAGAACAGAGGCAGGAGTAATAAGTTGGTACTTTTAGAATGTATTCAAACTAAAGTGACCATCAAAATAAGGTATACTTCTATTCACATCAAATGTAAAAGATGAATACAATGGTAACCACAAATAAAAACATTACAATAGCTATACAAAATAACAAAGGAAACTAAACTTAACACTAAAGAAAGCCATCAAAACACCAGGGAAGTAAACAAGAGAAGAAAGGAACAGAGAACTACAAAAACCACCAGAATACGATTTTTAAAAAGGCAAAAAGTACATATTCTTTAATAATTACCTTAAAGGTAAATGGACCAAATGTTCCAATCAAAACACAGGGTGACTTAATGCATAAAATGCAAGACCCATCTATATGCTGCGTATAAGACGCTTACTTCAGAACTAAGACACATGCAGATTGAAAGTGAAGAGCATTTACCATGCCAATAGAAGCCAAAGAAAACTGGGTAGCAGTACTTATATGACAAAATAGGCTTTAAAACAAAGACTGTAACAAGAGCCAAAGAAGGACACCACATGATGATAAATAAGACAATCCAACAAGAGGATATAATGATTGTAAATATTTATGCACCCAACATAAAGCACCAAAATACATAAAGCAAATATTAACATACATAAGGGGAGAGATTCAGAGTGACACAATAGTAGCAGGAGACTTCAACACCCCAGTTGCATCAATGGATAGATCAACAAGGAAAATCAACAAAGAAACTGTGACTTTCAATGGCATATTATTCCAGGAGGATCTAATGGTTATTTCCAGAGCATTCTATATAAAGCACATGGCACATTCTCCAGGACTGATAATATATTAAGCCACAAAACAAGTCTCAATGAATATGAAAAGCTTAAAATAATATCAGGCACAATATTAACCACAATGGTATGAAACTAGAAATAAATGACAGGGAGGGAAAGTGTATAAACGAAACAGAAGCAGGTTAACCAACAAGCTACTAACCATCAATGGATCAATGAAGAAATTGAAGGTAATTAAAAAATACATGGAGATGGGGCGCCTGGGTGGCTCAGTCAGTTAAGCATCCGGCTTCGGCTCAGGTCATGATCTCTCAGTTTGTGGGTTCGAGCCCCGTGTCGGGCTCTGTGCTGACAGCTAGCTCAGAGCCTGGAGACTGCTTCAGATTCTGTATCTCCCTCTCTCTCTCTCTGTGACCCTCCCCTGCTCGTGCTGTCTCTCTCTGTCTCTCAAAAATAAATAAAAGACATAAAAAAATTAAAAAAATACATGGAGACAAATGAAAATGAAAACACAGCAGCCCAACATCTTTATGATGCAGCAAAAGCAGTTCTAAGAGTGAACTTCATATAGCAATACAGGCCTACCTCAAGAAACAAGAAAAATCTCAAATATACAACCAAGCCTCACATCTAAGGCAACCAGAAAAAGAACAAGTAAAGTCCATAGCTAGTAGAAGGAAAACAATAATAAATGTTAGCACAGGAATAAACACAATAGAGAATATCAATGATACCAAGAGCTGGTTCTTTGCAAAGATCAACAAAATTGATAAATCTCTATCCAGACTCATCAAGAAAAAAGAGAGATGACTCATCAAATGAAGGAGGAGAAATAAAAACCAGCCCCTCAGAAATATGAAGAATTATAAGAAAATACTATGAAAAATCACATGACGACCAAATTGGATGACCTAGAGAAATGAATAAATTTCTAGAAACATACAGTCTTCTAGAGGTCTTCAGGGATGGATGAATGGGTAAAGAACTAGAGATTGTGTGTGTGTGTGTGTGTGTGTGTGTGTGTGTGTGTGTGTTACTTTGCCACAAAAGAGAGTGAGTTTTTGCCACTTGTGACCACATGGATGTACATAGAGGATATCACATTGAGTGAAATAAATCCAAAAGCAAAAGGTGAATGTGATATAATATCACTTTTACATGGAATTTAAGAAAACAAAACGAATGAACACACAAAATAAACAGATACTTAAATACATAGAAAAAAGTGGTGGTTGCCAGAGGGGAGGTGGGTTGGGGAATGAACAAAATAAATGAAGGAATTAAGAGGTTCACACTTACAGCTATAAAATAAATAAGATGGGGCACCTGAGTGGCTGAGTCAGTTAAGCCTCCAATGCTTAGTTTTGGGTCACATCACAATCTCGCAATTTTGTGAATTTGAGTCCCAGGTCAGGGTCTGTGCTGGCAACAAGGAACCTGCTTGAAATTCTCTCTCTCCCTCTCTATCCGCCCCTCCTCCACTTGTATTTTCTCTATCTCTCTCAAAAATAAACAAAACTAAAACAAAATAAATAAATTGCAGTGTAGAAAAGTATAACATAGAGAATATATTCAATAATAAAATAACATTGTATGTGACAGATTGGGACCACACTTATTGTCATGAGCATTGAGAAATGTACAGAATTTCCAAATCAAGATTTTGCAATACCTGAAACTAATATACTATTGTATGTCAATTTTATGTCAATAATAATTTTATATTAAAAAGTAATATCATATCTAGCATATATATGTATAAGTGTTATCCAATTTTACACTTCCAGCATCAGTGAGTGTGAATTCCAGTACTCTCATTTAATAATTTGCACTGTCTGAATTTGCATTTTAGCCCCTCTGGTTTATGTGAAATATTGTATTATGGTTTGAATTTTCATTTCCTTGGTAATTAATAAACCTAAACATTTTATTATAATATTGAGCTTTTGTATAATCTCTTTGTGAAGTAACTCTTCACATATTTTGCCTGATTTCCTAATGTGTTAAAGTCTTTTCTTTATTGATTTGTAAGAGATTAGTTAGATTGAAAACTATTTTCTACCAGAAAATGATATGAAATATAAAGTAAGGGTAAATAAAACCTCATTTAACATTTCTCATTGCAGATTTCAGGATATCAATTTAAAACAGCTCATCAGTTTTGAAATTCAATCTTATTTTCAGATAACATTTTTTCCTCTTTTTGCATACACATGCTAGTGTTCTTTGTTTTGGGACCAAAATCACTTCATTGTTTTCTTAAGTATATTCATCATAAGGCTCTCGAAAGCAGAGATATATTTACTCATCTATGCATTACCTGGTCTAGTTTCCAACACATAGATATCCAGTATGTAGTTCCTGAGTGAATAAGTTAGTTTGCTTATCCTTGAGGAAAAGTTTTAATAGTAGTGTACAAGTGCTTATTTATATGCAATCAATTAAGATTAGAAGCCAGATCATTATAACTTTTTTCCTGACACTGAAATAGTCTTTCATTATTCTTGGGATTCATTATAACAAAATCAAAAACTGATTTCTTATGCTCATTTGATAATTATTACTATGCAATACTCAGTTTGTGCCTAGTGAATTTTCTGATTGATATATGTTGCTAGAAATCCACAATCGCTAGAAGTTCTAATAATCCAAAATACTTAAGAGACAACTTGATGAGCTCAGTTCCTGAATCAGGAGTAGTTGTATCATAAAATAATACATCAGTTTTGGCAGCCATTGATAGCCTGCCCAGAAATCAGAGCTCCAGTCTACATGAAGTCTTAAGTGTTCCCTATAATCATCTTCGAGAAGAATAGACAAGGCTTACTGGGAATGTAGGGAAGATTTTAACAAGAAAATTGAACTAGATATTCTTTTGCACAATTCAGGACTGATAGTTTCTTACTAGTTCCTCCACAAACACTCTATTTACTTTAGGAAATTCTCTAAAGTACACATACATTCCTGCCTGTAACCTAAGAAATGTTTTATAGGCCTACAAAAAGCAACTCCAAGAAGAAAATATTTGTAATATTAAATTATCTTAAAGCTGTTTTTTTCAAACATTCCATAAATACTGAGTAGATGAAATATTTGCATGACAAATTAGACATCTGCATACCAAAGGTGATTTGTGATTTCTGCAAATATAAAGTTTTAAAAATGTTTTCTACAAATGGCCAGATTTCATTCTTTCTCATTGCCATGTAGTACTCCATTGTGTATATATACCACATCTTCTTTATCTATTCATCAGTTGATGGGCATTTAGGCTCTTTCCATGATTTGGCTAGTGTAGAAAGTGCCGCTATGAACATTGGAGTACATGTGCTCCTATGCATCAGCATTTCTGTATCCTTTGGATGGACCTCGAGGGTGTCATGATAAGTGAAATAAGTCAGGCAGAGAAGGACAGATACCATATGTTTGCACTTATAGGTCTAGCAGGAGAAACCTAACAGAGGACCATAGGGAGGGGAAGGGGGAAAGAGAGTTGGGGGGAGAGAGGGACACAATTCATGAGAGATTATTGAATACTGTAAACAAATCCAGGGCTGAAGGGGGAGGGGGAGGGGGGAAAGGGGTGATGGTCATGGAGGGGGAGCACTTGTGGGGAGAAGCACTGGGTGTTATATGGAAACCAATTTGGCAATAAACTATTATTTAAGAAAAATAAAGGTTGAATGATATCGCCCCCAAAAAACTGTTTTCTAATGGTCTGTGAGTGCAGCTAATTAGGACTATGCATTCAAAGGAGACTTTACACCTGTTTAGGGCTGATTTGTGACTCAGTATGTGATCTATTCTGGATAATATTCCATGTGTACTCTAGAATAACGTGTATTTTGCTGCTTTAGAATGAATGATCTGAATATATCTGTTAAATCCACCTTGTCCAGTGTTTCATTCAAAGCCATTGCTTCTTTTTTGATTTTCTGCTTAAATAATCTGTCTATTCCTGTAAGTGTAGTATTAAAGCCTTCTAGTATTATGGTATTATTATCTATGTATTTCGTTATTTTTGTCATTAATTGATTTATATATGTGGGTTTTTCCAAGTTGAGGAGTATAAATACTTATGATTATTAGATCTTCTTGGTGGATAGACCCCTTAATTATGATATGATACCACTTTTCATCACTTATTACAACCTTTGTTTTAAAATCTAGTTTGTTTGATATAAGTATGGCTACTTTGGCTTTCTTTTAACCTCCAGTAGAATGATAGATTTTCTCCATCTCTTCATTTTCAATTTTCAGGTGTCCTTAGATCTATGAGTCTCTTGTGGGCAACATGTACATGGATCTTATTTTTTAATCTATTCTTATACCCTATGTCTTGTGTTTGGAGTATTTAGTCCATTTACATTCAGAGTGATTACTGCATGATATGAATTTATTTCCATGTGTTACCTGTCGATTTGTTGTTTCTGGTTACTTTCTCTGGTTCTTTGTAGTCTTTGCTGAAAGAACGATTATTGTTAAAATATCTATACTACCCAAAGAAAACTACATATTGAATGCAATCCCCTTTAAAATAATATCAGCATTCTTCACAGAGCTAGAGCAAACAATTGTAAAATGTGTATGTAACCAGAAAAGTCCCCGAATAGCCGATGTAATGTTGAAAATGGAAAGCAAAGCTGGAAGCATCACAATTCCAGACTCTCAAGCTGCATTACAAACCTGTAATAGTCAAGACAGTGTGTTCCTCACAAAAAACAGACACATAGACCAATGGAAAAGAATAGAGAGTCCATAAATGGACTCAGCAGTGGATTGCCAACTAATCTTGGACAAAGCTGGAAAGAGTATCCAATGGAGAAAAGACTGTGTCTTCAGCAAATGGTCCTAGAAAAACTGGACAGGGACATGCAGAAGAATGAAACTGGACCACTTTCTTACACCATACACAAAAATAAACTCAAAAAGGATGAGACTTAAATGTGATACAGAAAACCATCAAAATTCTAGAGGATAAAGCAGGCAACAATCTTTTTGAACTCAGTCGCAGCGAGTTCCTACTTGACATGTCTCTGGAGGCAAGGAAAACAAAAGCAAAAATGAACTATTGGGACCTCATCAAGACAAAAAGCTTCTGTACAGCAAAGGAAACAATCAACAAAACTAAAAGGCAACTGATAGAATGGGAGAAGATATTTGCAAATGACAGATAAAGGGTTTGTAGCAAAAATCTATGAAGAATTTATCAAACTCAACACCCCAAAAACAAATAATCCAGTAAATAAATGTGCAGAAGACATGAATAGGCACTTTTCCAAAACAAGCATCCAGATGGCTAACAGATACAAAAAAATGCTCAACATAACTCATCACAAGGGAAATACAAATCAAAACCACACTGAGATACCACCTCACACCTGTCAGAATGGCTAAAATTAACAACTCAGGAAATGGCAGATGTTGGTGAGGATGTGGACAAAGGGAAACACATTTTCATTGCTAGTGGGAGTTCAAACTAATAGTCTAGGAAACAGTATGGAGATTCCTCAAAAAATTAAAAATAGAGCTACCTCAGTGCACTTGGATGGCTCAGTCAGTTAAGCTTATGACTTCAGCTCAGGTCATGATCTCACAGTTCATGGGTTTGTGCCCCACATTGGGCTCTATGCTGACAGCTCAGAGCCTGGAGCCTGCTTCAGATTGTGTGTCCTTACTTCTCTGCCCATCCCCTGCTTGTGCTCTGCCTCTCTCTCAAAAATAAATATTTTTATAAATTAAAAAAAGAACTACCCTACAATCCAGCAATTGCACTATTGGGTATTTATCCAAAGGATACAAAAATGCTGATTTTGAGGGGCACAAAAACCTTAATGTTTATAGTAGCCCTATCAACAATAGCCAAATTAGAGAAGGAGCCCAAATGTCCATCGACTGATGAATGGATAAAGATGTTTGATCACCAGAATACTACTTGGTGATCAAAAAGAATGAAATCTTGCCATTTGCAACAACTCGAATGGAAATAGAGTGTATTATGCTAGGCGAAATAAATCAGGCAGAGAAAGACAATTACCATATGATTTCACTCATATGCGGAATTTAAGGAATACAACAGATGAAGAGACTGGAATGGAAGGAAAAGTAATATAAAAAAAAGAGAAGGAAGGAAACCATAATAGGCTTTTAAATACAGAGAACAAACCGGGGGTTGCTAGAGGGGAGGTGGGTGGGGGGTTGAGTTAAGTGAGTGATGGGCATTAAGGAGGGCACTTGTTGGGATGAGCACTGGGGTTTATACATAAGTGATGAATCACTGGGTTCTACTCCTGAAACCAATACTATGCTGTATGGTAACTAACTTCAATTTAAATAAATAAATTTAAATTTAAATCTAAATTTAAAATAACTTAAAAAAAACAGGAGAGACTACAATTCCTATATTTGAAGACATCTTGGTCAGCGCTTTACTAAAACAACTGTTCTTGAATGAATATTAAAAATTAAGTTTAGAATTAGTCAAATGTAATATACCAGATGCATATTGAACTTTATTATGATGCTTACTAATAACTTGGATTGCTGTAAGGTGCCTTTGAATAAGGGCTTTAGTTTGAATAATCATTTGCTGATGATGCACTTGATATTAAATTTTCTGAAAGGGAAGCATTTTTATTAGGTAAAGTAAGTTCTAAACTCTGCTGATAAAATAATGGATAATAATGGATAGTTTCTTCTCAACTGAAACAAAAGAATGACCATAGAATTAAGTTATTTTAATGTCTTTTATGCGGCTTTTAATTTATTTTCCTTTATGCTTTATTGTCAAGTTGGTTTCCATATAACACCCAGTGCTTAAGCCCAACAACTGCACTCCTTTGTGCCCACCTCCCCTGTTTTCCTCTCCCACAACCCCATCAACCCTCAGTTTGTTCTCAGTAGTTAGGAGTCTCTTATGCTTTGCCTCCCTCCCTCTCCTTAACTGTATTTTCCCTTCCCCTCCCCCATGGTCCGCTGTTAAGTTTCTCCTGTTTCACATATGAGTGAAAACATATGGTTTCTGTCCTTCTTTACCTGGCTTATTTCGCTTAGCATAACACCCTCGAGTTCCATCCACTTTGCTACAAATGGCCAGATTTCATTATTTCTCATTGTTATGTAGTATTCCATTGTACATATAAAACCACATCTTCTTAATCCCCTCATCAGGTGATGGACATTCAGGTTCTTTCCATGATTTGGCTATTGTCGAAAGTGCTGCTATGAACATTGGGGTACATGTGCCCCCATGCATCAGAACTTCTGTATCCTTTGGGTAAATTCCTAGCAGTGCTATTGCTGGGTCATAAGGGAGTTCTATCGATAGTTTTCTGAGGAACCTCCACACTGTTTTCCAGAGCGGCTGCACCAGTTTACATTCCCACCAACAGTGTAGGAGGGTGCCTGTTTCTCCACATCCTCGCCAGCATCTACATTCTCTTGATTTGTTCATTTTAGCCACACTGACCAGCATGAGGTGGTATCTCAGTGTGGTTTTGATTTGTATTTCCCTAATGACAAGTGACGCTGAGCACCTTTTAATGTGTCCATGGCCATCTGGATGTCCTCTTTGGAGAAGTGTCTATTGATGTCTTCTTCCCATTTTTCACGGGATTATTTGTTTTTCGGAAGTGGAGTTTCGTGGGTTCCTTATAGATTTTGGATACTAGCCCTTTATCTGATATGTGATTTGAAAATATTTTTTCTTATTCTGTTGGTGGCCTATTAGTTTTGTTGATTGCTTTCCCATGCAGAAGCTTTTTATCTTGATGAGGTCCCAATAGTTAATTTGTGCTCTTAATTCTCTTGCCTTTGGAGATGTGTCGAGTCGGAAATTGCTGTGGTTGAGATCAAGGAGGTTGTTTCCTGCTTTCTCTTCTAGGGGTTTGATGCTTTCCTGTCTCACATTGAGGTCCTTCATCCATTATGAGTTTATTTTTGTGAATGGTGTAAGAAAGTGGTCTAGTTTCATCCTTTTGCATGTTGCTGTCCAGTTCTCCCAGCACCACCTGCTAAAGAGGCTGTCTTTTTTCCATTGGATACTCTTTCCTGCTTTGTCAAAGATTAATTGGCCATACATTTGTGGGTCCAATGCTGTGTTCTCTATTCTATTCTATTGGTCTGTGTGTCTGTTTTTGTGACAATACCATTCTGTTGTGATGATTACAGATTTGTAGTAGTGGCCAAAATCTGGGTGTATGATGCCCCCCATTTTGGTTTCTTCTTCAATATTACTTTGACTATTCAAGATCTTTTGTGGATCCATACAAATTTTAGGATAGTTTGTTCTAGCTTTTAGAATAAGGCTGGTGCAACGTTGATTGGGATTGCATTGAATGTGTAGATTGGTTTGGGTAGTATTGACATTTTCACAATATTTATTCTTTCAATCCATGAGCATGAAATGTTTTTCCATTTCTTTGTGTCTTCTTCAATTTCCTTTATAGATTTTCTGTTGTTTTCTTCCTACAAATCTTTTACATCTTTGGTTAGGTTTATTGCTAGGTATTTTATGGGTTGTTTTTGTACAATTGTGAATGGGATTAGTTTCTTGATTTCTCTTCCTGTTGCTTCATTATTGGTGTATAAAAATGCAACTGATTTCTGTAGGTGTATTTTTTACCCTGCAACTTTGCTGAATTCTTGGATCAGTTTTAGTAGGCTTCTGCTGGAGTCTCACAGATTTTCCATGTAGAGTATCATGTCATCTGCAAAAAGTGAAAGTTCAACTTCATCTTTGCCAATTCTGATGCCCTTTACTTCCTTTTGTTTTTTGATTGCTGATGCTAGTAATTCTAGTACTATGTTAAACAGCAATGGTGAGATTGGGCATCCCTGTCCTGTTCATGATCTCAGCGGAAAAGCTCTCAGTTTTTCAAGATTGAGGATGATATCAGCTGTGGTTTTTTCATAAATGGATTTTATGATGTTTATGTTAGTTCCTTCTATCCTGGCTTTCTCGTGGGTCTTTATTAAGAAGGGTGTTGTATTTTGTCAAATGTTTTTTTCTGTATCTATTGACAGGATCATATGGTTCTTATTTTGTCTTTTATTAATGCAGTGTTATCACACTAATTGATTTGCGAATATTGAACCAGCCCTGCAATCCAGGAATAAATCCCACTTGATCATGGTGGATAATTATTTGTATATGCTGTCAAATTGGATTTGCTACTATCTTGTTGAGGATTTTTTGTATCAGTATTCATCAAAGATATTGGCCTGTAGTTCTCTTTTTTTGCTGGGTCTCTGTCTGGTTGGGAATCAATGCGATGCTGGCTTCGTAGAATGAGTCTGAAAGTTTTCCTTCCATTTCTATTTTTTGGACTAGCTTGAGAAAAATGAGTATTTACTCTGATTTAAATGTCTGGTAAAACTCCCCAGGGAAGCCATCTGGCCCAGGGCTTTTATTTTTTTGGGAGATTTTTTGATAACTAATTTGATTTCTTCACTATTTATGGGTCTGTTCAGATTTTCTATTTCTTTCTGTTTTAATTTTGGTAGTGTGTGTGTGTGTGTGTGTGTGTGTGTGTGTGTGTGTGTGTTTAGAAATTTGTCCATTTCTTCTAGGTTGTTCAGTTTGTTGGCATATAATTTTTCATAGTATTCCCTGATAATTGCTTGTATTTCTGAGCGATTGGTTGTAATAAATCCATGTTCATTCGTGATTTTCTTTTTGAGTGCTCTTTCTTTTCTTTTTGAGAAACCTGGCTAGAGTTTATCAATTTTGTTTTTTTTTGTTTTTTTTTCTGAAGAATGAACTCTTGGTTTTATTGATCTGCTCAACTGGCTTGGGGGGGGGATCCTGTATTGTTTATTTCTTCCCTGATCTTTATTATTTCTCTTCTTCTACTGGGTTTGGGGTGCTCTTGCTTTTCTACTTCTAGTTCCTTTAGGTGTACTGTTAGATTTTGTATTTGTGCTTTTTCTAGTTTCTTGAAATAGGCCTGGATTGCAATGTACTTTCTTCTCAAGAATGCTTTTGCTGTATCACAAAGAGTTTGGATTGTAGTATTTTTATTTTCATTTGTTTTCCTATATTTTAAATTTCTTCTCTAATTTCCTGGTTGGCCCATTCTTTCTTAGTAGTGTGGTCATTATCCCCCATGCTTTTGGAGTTTTTCCAGAATTTTTCCCGTGATTGATTTCAAGTTTCATAGCATTATGATCTGAAAGTGTGCATGGTATGATCTCAATTCTTTTATATTTATTGATGGCTGCTTTATGACCCAGTATGTACTCTATCTTGGAGAATGTGCCAATGTGTACTAGAGAAGAAAGTGAATTCCATACCCTCAGGATGTAGAGTTCAAAACGCATCTGTCAGATCCATCTGGTCCAATGTGTCATTCAGGTCCATTGTTTTTTAGTGATTTTCTGTCTAGTTGATCTATCCGTTGCTGTAAGTGGAGTGTTAAAGTCCCTTGCAATTAGCACATTCTTATCAATAGGATTGTTTAAGTTAGTGATTAATTGTTTTATGTATTTGCATACTCCAGAATTCAGTGTGTAGACATTAAGAATTGTTAGCTCTTCCTGATGGATAGACCCTGTAATTATTACATAATGCCCTTCTTCATCTCTTGTTACTGCCTTAACTTTAAAGTCCTATTTTGTCTGATATATGTATGGCTACTCCGGCTTTCTTTTCCCTTCCAGTAGCATGATATATATTTCTCCATTTCTCTCACTTTCAATCTGAAGTTGTCCTCAGGTCTAAAATGAGTCTCTTGTAGACAGCAAATAGATCTTGTTTTTGTATCCATTCTACTACCCTATGTCTTTTGATTCAAGCATTCAGTCCATTTACATTCAGTGTTATTATTTAAAAATATGGGTTTAGGGTAATTGTGTTCTCTGTAAAATTCATGCTTGTAGTGGTGTCTCTGGTACCTTGTATTTCTTGCAACATTTTTCTCATAGGGTCCCCCTTAGGATTTCTTGTAGAGCTGTTTAGTGGTGATGACTTCCTTCAATTTTTGTTTGTTTGAGAAAACCTTTATCTCTCCTTCTATTCTGAATGATAGGCTTACTGGATGAAGGATTCTTGGCTGCATATTTTTCGTGTTCATCACATTGAAGATTTCCTGTTTCCTTTCTGGCCTCCCAACTTTCAGTAGATAGGTCTGCAACCACCCTGGTAGGTCTCCCTTTGTATGTTAGGGCCCTTTTATCCATAGCTGCTTTCAAAATTCTCTCTTTATCCTTATATTTTGACAGTTTCACTATGTTACGTCGTGCCAAATATCGAGTCAAGTTACATCTGAGTGGAGTTCTCTGTGCCTATTAGATTTCAAAGTCTGTTTCTTTCCCCAGATTGGAGATGTTCTTGGCTATAATTTGTTCAAGTACCCCATCAGCCCCTTTCTCTTTCTCTTCTTGTTATGGAATTCCTATGATATGGATATTGTTCCATTTGATTGATTCAGTTCTTGAATTCTCCTTTCATGCTCCTGGATCAGTTTATCTCTCTTTTTCTCAGCTTCCTCTTTTTTTAAATTGTGTCTTCTAATTCACATATTCTCCTCTCTGCTTCTTCATTTGTGCAGTGGCAGCCTCTATTTTATTATGCACCTCACTTATAATATTTTTTTACTTCATCACAAGTATTTTTTAAGGTCCATAAGCTTTGTAGAAATAATGTCTCTTCCATGCCTTTTTTTCACTCCCAGCAATTAATTTCATGACAATTTTCTAAATTATTGCTCAGTTATATTACTTATATCTGTTTTGAGCAATTGTGTAGCTGTTTCTTCTTGGAATTTCTTTAGAAGAGAGTTTTTCTGTTTCATCATTTTGGCCAGTTTTCTGTATCTTGTAAGTCTTAAAAGTTTGTTATGTACTCTGCACCTCAAAGTACTGCTATATTAATGGAGGCTTATAGACTGTCCACAGCCTGTATATTCAGGAAGTGTTCTTTTAATGGTGTCCTTTGATCTCTCTTGTTGAGACTTTGGTTATTTTGTTTTCCTACTTGTAGTGATATTTGGGACTCTACACCATGTGTACTTTGGTTTGTTCCTTGACATAGCCCTCTGAGGCTCTCTTCAGAATAGACTCCGTCTCTTTTCCTCCCAGACACTTGCAATTCATAGTCCTTTGACTTCAGCCCTTTTTTGCTTGAGAAATGCAGGCAGGAAGTACAGAACTCCCTATTCTCTGCCATCTTGCTGCAACCTCTAAATTGCCTCTTTCTTATGCAGCGTTTTGAACATATACTGTTAATGGTCCTGCTCTGGTCTTTGAGACCAGTTCTCCAGCTACAGAAAACACTCATAGCTTGTTTTCATGTTTTTCTTTTTTGGCAAGAAGACTAGCTATACTTTTAATCAAGTTTGTGATATATGATTTCCATACAATAAAAATTCACCTCTTTACACAGTTAGATGAGTTTTTACAAGTGGACACAGTTGTGTAACCAGAACCACTATTTGTGTATTTATCTGCTGATGAACACTTGTGTTATTTTTAGTTTGGGGCTATAATAAATAAGGCTGCTATATATATTCATCTTCTTGTGGACACATGTATTCATTTACCTTTGGTATTTTAATACTTAAAAGTAAAATGCTATGTCAAATGGTAAGAAAGAAACATAATGTCTAATTGTATATGAAACTCCCAAAACATTTGCTAAAGTGTCTGTATTGTTTTATCAATACACCAGCAATGTATGAGACATGTTGATCCACATTCTCACCAGCACTGGCTACTTTTTAACTTTTTAACTTTATTTTTTATGAATATAATTTATTGTCAAATTGGCTTACATACAACACCTAGTGCCCATCTCAAAAGGTCCCCTCCTCAATGTGTATTGCCCATATTCCCTCTCCCCCACACCTCCCATCCACCCTTAGTTTGTTCACTATATTTAGTAGTTTCTTGTGGTATGCCTCCTTCCCTCTCTGTATCTATTTTTTCTCCTTTCCTTCTTCCATGGTCTTCTGTTCAGTTTCTCAAAATCCACATATGAGTGAAAACATATGATATCTGTCCTTCTCTGACTGACTTATTTCACTCAGTATACCTTCCAGTTTCATCCATGTTGCTGCAAATGGCATGATTTCATTCTTTCTCATTGCCAAGTAGTATTCCATTGAATGTATAAACCACATCTTCTTTTATCCATTCATCAGATGATGGGAATTTAGCCACTTTACATAATTTGCCTATTGTTGAACATACTGTTATAAACATTGTGGTACACATGCCCTATGCATCAGCATTCCTATGTTACTTGGATAAATTCCTAGTAGTGCTATTTCTGGGTCATAGGGTAGTTTTATTTTTAATTTTTTTGAGGAATCTCCATACTGTTTTCCAGAGCAGCTGCACTGTTTGCATCCCTCCAGCAGTGCAAGAATGTTCCCATTTCTCCACATCCTCACCAGCATCAGTAGTTTCCTGATTTGTTCATTTTTGCCACTCTGACTGGTGTGAGGTGGTTAACTTTACATATTGTAGTATGCATTGTGGTTTATTTTGATTTCCTTAATGACAAATGATATCAAACATTGTTTTCATGTTTATTGTCATTCACATTTTAATAGATGTGTTCAAACATCTTTCCTGCTGTTTATTCTGTTGGTCGTCCTATAATTGTATTGTAAGCATTCTTTATGTATTCTAAATACAAGTCTTTTATCAGGTATATTCTTTACAACTATTTTTCCCAATATGTAGTTCATATTTTAATTTTTCTAACAATGTAATTTAAAGAGTAAAGATGCAGCACCTGGGTGGCTCAGTTGGTTAAGCGTTGGACTTCAGTTTGGGTCATGATCTAGCATTCTTTGGGTTTGAGCCCCATGTAGGGCTCTGTGTTGACTGCTTGCTTCAGATTCTGTGTCTCCCTCTCTCACTGCCCCTCCCCTGCTTGCCCTCTGTCTCTCTCTGTCTGTCTCTGTCTGTCTGTCTGTCTGTCTCTCTCTCTCTCTCAAAAATGGATAAACATTAAAACAATTTAAGAGCAAAGGGTTGTTGCTGGTTTGTTTTAATTTTAATGAGGTCTTTTACATTTCATGCTTTTCATGCCCTGTTGAGAAAGAGCTTAACCCAAGTACACAGAAATTTTCTCCTGCTTTCCTCTAGTTTTATAATTTTAGGTTTTGTGCATTTCTTCAATTTTATACAAGATGTGAAGTAAGAATTGATAATCTTTTTTATATGGTTTTACAATTGTTCAACCACTCTTTGCTGAGAGATTGAACTTTCTTTCTTCATTGAATTACCTTAGCATCTTTTAAGAAAATCAAGTATATGTGTGTGTGTGCGCGCACGCACCCACACGTGTGCACGTGTGTTTATTTTTTATAGACTCTTCTCTCTTGATGAGAAGAGTAAAGATGCGGCACCTGGGTGGCTCAGTTGGTTAAGCGTTGGACCACCTTTTGACAATAACATAACTTTTTGATTACTGTAGCTTTAATCATAAATCTATTCAGAACACTTTTGTGAGTATTATCTTATTTGAGCCTTACAACCCTCAAACCTAGAATTGCCAAAGATTTCTAGTATTATATACATTTCACATGAGCAAATAGAATCACAGAGTGTAATTGATCTGCCCAAGTTTACACAGTGATCAGTAGAACTTGTACTAAAATCCTCTCAAATCTTTGTCTATTGCTCTTTTCCTAGGAAACTAACAAAATAGTAATGAGAGACCGTGTCTCAAATCAGTAGTACACAGTGGTACATTGGAGATATTATCTTATTAACAGACCCCTATATAAAGTTAGGGAGCTCAACAAACTACTTAAGACCATAATAATTTTAATAATTTTGTTTCCTCCTTTGTGCAAAATAGTTTTGTTAGCTCTCAGTATTTGGCTTTGTGAATGGCACATTCAGTATTACCACATCTGCTATTGCTCATTAGTTGGAGTAAATGGGCTTTGCCTGTTTTTAATCCTAATAAAATGCTGATTAGGTTTAATAAAGGAGTATTCTTTCCAAAAAGAAATTGTTTCTTGAGGTTTCTTCTACTGGAATCTTTTTATTATATTTTTTTACCTTGAAAATTGTTTTCTTTTGGTGATTTCTTTAAAAGTTAGTCTTTGAGTAACAGGATATTTTCCTTCTGTGCTTTATATTCTTTATACCAAAATGTTGTTTTCTTTACTGTCCTTCTAATTTTATTGCTTTTTGTAATTTTATTGTGCATCAAACATGTATAATCCTAAGTTTGCATAAGGTAATGATATTGTTTGATGTTTTCTCCTTCAGAATGAAGAAATCAGATTCATTGAAAATGAGCTAGAGATTCAAAAGCAAAAATACTTTAAACTTCAGACATTTGTTAGAAGCTTGATACTAGCTATGAAAGCTGATGATAAGGAACAACAACAGGTAGGTGCCTGAAGAGAATAGTAAGTTGTATTGTATCATGCTTCAAAATGGCATGTCACACCCGAGTTTTTAATATTTTTTCATTTTTTATACTTCATTCTTGCTTTGCATCAAGAAAATATTTGTTCCTTTATTAACTTTTTAATTTTTAGTACAGTATTTTTGAGAAAAGATACTCAGATATACGTGTGCTACTTTAGTAGAAAATCAAAATAATTAACATACTTTGTTAATTTAAGGCTATACTCAAGTAAGGGAAAATTTTAAAAATCAATTTTAAAGAAACTCTCAGAGTGTTTGTAGAGACCAGGCTACCTAAACTGGAGGCACATATTGGAACGTTTCTTGAACAAAAGAGGTAGGGTATTTGCCTCTCTTCTGGGTTTCAGTTACCCTCCAGACCTCACTAGATTTCACTAATGTTTGGATATCTTCTATTTCATGATACGTTGTTTATCAGTAAAAATACATTGTGAAATTCTTTGTGACCACAATGCATCATTTACTTTTCCCAATTTAATTAGAATATTTAATTCATACGAAGGTGAAATGTAATCTCTTTTGTTTGTCACTATGGACTTTTATTTACAAATTCCTCCCAAATTACACTTTTTGTTTCATTTCTTTATGGGAAATTCGTATAAAATGTATTAAGCTTGCTAAAAAACTATAGAATTTTATTAAATATTCCATTCAATACTAAATGATACCATATTTGTTTCTGAGTTGTATGCTATCGTGTTGATTTCTTGTCAGAGACATTCAATGAATACACAAGTAACCATTAATTTGGAAGCAGTCTTGTAGGCTTTTATTGAGTAAGGAAATCTCAATAGTAGTGTACAAAAATTCATCTCTTATATACAAGCAAGACTGTAAGTCCAGATATCTCCAAGGAAAAAAGAATATAGCGTGTTAATATCCCACGGTTTGTTTTTTTTTAAATGTTTTATTTATTTTTGAGAGATAGAGAGATACAGCGTCAGCAGGGGAGGGGCAGAGAAAGAGGGAGACACAGAATCTGAAGACAGGCTCCAGGCTCTGAGCTAGATGTCAGCACAGAGCCTGACGCGAGCTCGAACCCATGAACGTGAGATCATGACGTGAGCTGAAGCCAAACACTCAATTGACTGAGCCACCCAGGAGCCCCCACAGTTCTTTTCTATAAAGAGAATTTACTTATCAAATTCAAACCAGTATGTACATTATGTGCCCATTGTTATAAATTTTCCTCTTCCCATGCCTCACACACACACAGACATTCCAAGACAGTAGTCTTCAGTTACCTTTACCATCTTTATTTAAGCATGTTGCTCTATTATGTGAGTTACCATATTTTATGGCATATTAGAAGTGTGTTTGTCTTTTAGGAATATAAACTATGGATTTTAAATGAATAAGGTGGCAGTCTTAATCATGGTCCCAAGTGTACTGTAAATTTCAAATAACTGTAAAAATATTAGGTTCAATCAGAGAAATAACTTGGAGTGTGTTCCTGGTCCCAAAAGTTATAGCATGGTTTGAATTCAGAGTTACATGGAAAGCTAATTAGCAACTGTTTAGGTGTCTTGATATCTAGGAACAATGCACAGACTGAATTTTATTTTCTAATTAGGTCCTCATCCCTGGATTGGTTCTTTCTCTAAGAATACTTAACAAATAAGAAAAGTAAATATTGTGTATTTTACTTTTCTCCTTCTCTTATACTTTTCCTCTGATAAAAGGCTAATGAAGAAAGATATAAGAAAACATTGGCTATTAAAAAGGAGAAAGTCATACAAAAACTACTGAAAGTCACATCATATACAATCAGCAACCAAATAGAAACTGCAAATTTTTATAGTTGAGATCAGATATAATCAATCTCATAATATAGAAAACACCAATAGTAGTTTATGAAAGTTATTATGGTGATCTCTTAAGTCACAAATCTTTATGTTATGAGATACTTAGAGGTATATTTATGGAAGAAACTAATGTTTATTCTACTTAATAAAAGAAAACCATTGTGTCATTTGTTTCTCATTTTTTAAAATCCTAGTTTTTTCTTTATTAATTTGGTTTGGCTAAGCTGAGTGAGATGAGTGGCATACAGAATATGTTTCCTCAATGAAACTGGGCTTTAAAAGTATATGACACTGTCTGATTGAAATACAAGATTACCCAGTTTTTTTAAATTAAAAATAATTTTGGTAGCAATTTTTAAATAAAAATAATATTGCCAGCACTGTACTATCATGAGTTATTGTATTTCTTCCCCTGATAATTCACTGTGTGATTCCAGCCAGGTCAGTTGTTTTTCTTGACTTTTCAATTTCTCCACTTTGCAAGGAAAATAAGAATGATTAATATTATGAAACTTCGCATTCATGCCCTAGGACTTAGAATAAGTGTTACAAAAACAGATACTATATTTGGGAATTACTTTAATCTTTTGGGAATAGTGGCACTAGGTCAAACTCTGAGGACAGAGAGATGAAGGACCTAGAGTAAGAAAAGTTAATTTTTTACGTTAGTATCTATAAAAAAGGCAATTCTAGCAATTGTCATAATCTATAGATTTGTTTAGTATGCCAATGTTGCACACATCCAATAAGATATTAAAAAGAATAATGAAGTAGACATCATGCTTTACTAGTGTCCTATATTGCCTTACATATAGTCAGTCAGCTACATGAAATGCAATTACAAAAAAATAATAATTCTCTTTTGATTTGAAGGTTTCCTCTCTAGAATTGAAATTATCATTAAATCTGTTCATTCAGTTGACTTTTTAATATTCTGAGCACATGTTCAATGAATGTTAGTTGGGGCACTTTGCCCTTTTTAATATGGCTTCTTCACAGTTCCAAAGTGAATTAAATCCAGTGATATATTTCTCACAAACTATGATCAACCAATGTCAGCAAAGACTTTGTTTCACCTTGACTGGGATAGTGATAAATATCTATTCTAAAAGAAAATGGCTTTGTGTCCTGTTACTATAATCTAATACCTTGGAAAGCATACAGTGCCATTAGATGACTGCTTTATAAATACTCCAAAATTCAACAAGAAGTTCATGAGCTATTTAACAACATAAAATAAATAGCAACTTTTCTATCAGATAGAAGTTAGTCTTTCCTTATGCAGATTGACAAAAGGGATAAAGTTTCTACTCTTGCCTCTCTGCTATTAGACAAAAAGCATAGTAGTCATTTATTTTAATAAATAGAATAGAATGTGTCTTATTTCAACAGTGGATTTCATAAGATCTCCAACATGCCCTACCTTTCTATTCCTTAAGTCAGCAGTGGAAAACTTGTGTATGTCCCTGTTCCCCTGGTCCTTGTTTAGACTGCACCCAAAGCCCACACTACAAGTAATTCTATCTAAAATTGCCTATATATGCTACATTATTTTTAGTATTGGGAGCTTCAAATCAATCATTTAGTTCACAGTTTTTTTATGATCAAGTAGGCATCAGCACTATCTATTACATAAATGTTTATTAATCATTTATTTCTCTAGTATGGATGCATGTTCTGTAACTCCAGATGAAACAATTATACAATGGAAAAGCTTAGTTCATGGGTCCTGGCTTATCTTAATTACTTATAGAGAAATTAGTACCCCTCTAGGTACATAATTCCAGAGCTGTGAATTGCTCAGCTGTGTCCTGGTGAATGCTTGGTCATCTATGTACATAGCCTAAGAAAATTTTAAAAGTTACTTGGATTTTCAAGTTGTTCGTGTTTAGTCTAAAATAAAATAACTGAGGGGTGCCTCGGTGGATCAGTGGGTTAAGCATCCGACTCTTGGGTTCAGCTCAGGTCATGATCTCATAGCTCGTGAGTTCCAGCCCTAAAATGGGCTCCACAGTGACAGTGCAAAGCCTGCTTGGAATTCTCTCTCTTCCTTTCTCTCTGCCTCTCCACTGCTCACTCTCTCTATCTCTTTCAAAATAAATAAACTTAAAATAATAAGTAGAATAACTGAGCTTTTTCCCCCTAATTGATAAGTTCTTTCTCCCACTGAAGTACATAATAGCCTTGGGAAATGAGTTTTTCTCTAAAGGACAGCATAACAGGGCAGGAGTATTTTAATAAAGAATATAATTTTAAAGCCCTTTAGCACTGATCAAAGAACATTTAAAACTAGTATAAAAATCACTTATCTCAAATACTTCAAAGCACTTGGTTCTGAATAGTTACTCATTTCCCTTCTGGTTTCCCTTTTGTCTGAGGTTTCACTCTACCCAATCCACATTCTCAAGATCTAGTATTTTGTTACTTTCTTAATATGTTGTATGAAGTTTTTCTTTACCTAAGATATTGTATAAGGTCCACAAGAGAAATGCTCCATTCTTTAAGTTCATAAAGACTAGTCAACAAGAGAGAACTACAACTATTAACATGAAATTGGGGGGGGGAGAAACCTGTCCACGTACTAATTTTTAAACATTGATTTTTCTGACTCAGGCACTGCTATCAGATTTACCTCCTGAATTAGAAGAGATGGATTTCAACCATGCCTCACTGGAGCCTGATGATACCTCATTCAGTGTGTCTTCTTTATCAGAGAAAAATGCCTCAGACAGTTTGTGATTTGAGGGGCATATATGAAACAGCCTTTTGGCTGCTTAAAAGGTGTGCATTTCAAGATAACTGCATTCTGTTGCTTCAAAACTCTTCAGTTGGAAAACCATATTGTTGAAACTGACATGTTCTGTGAAGGATGGACAAGATATAATGGCTACAGTGCAAAAAATGTATATGAAATTTAAAAGCAGTGTTTGAGAATTTTTTCCCAACTGATAAAACTCTGGGGAAAAATTGTATTTAATTTTTAGGAATTTAGCTATGAAATGCATAATGCCTAATTTCTGAAAGTTTTTTGTTTGTTTTTTAGAAGAATCTTAGTTTTAGTAGTAGTTTTGACCAGAGACACAAAAATAAAGGCATTTCAACTTTGCTTATTATGTTAATAAAACTTGGTTAGTTTTGTTTTGTAGCCATTACATCTTTCTTTTCTCACTTTTTCCTATCATCCACATACACTTTTACTCAGGAAAGTGAACTGAAATTTGAAAACAAAACTTTAAAAATGATTTTAACTGGATGAGTCCTGGGATTTATTTTCCAGCTCCTATGAGAATTTGACTTTAGCTAATGATTGAAAATTGAAGTGATTACTGGTGCAAAATTGTAAATTGTTGGCATTCTTCCATTTCCTAACCCAGATATTTGGGGAAAGGGGGAAAACACTATGGAAAAGCAATTCACCAACATGAAGTCAAATAAATTATTATGTGTACAGAAACAAAATGTTGTAAAAGATTAGTCTTAATGGGGATTCTTCATTTTTGCAAATGGCAAACATTGATAAAATCCATATTCTATTGGTAAATTTGTGTAACTGAGTTAGTTGAAATGTTGCACAAATATTACACATTTATCACTATTTTATAATATTTTTGGGTTACCTTTTATGAAACACGAAGGTAAGGCAATGAGATTTCTTTTTTAATCTAGTCACTCAGCTTTGCCACAAAATTTACCTTATTGTCATATGAATTTTCTACAGAGCCATCAGCCAAGGATAAAATCCAAAAAGACGTATACACTACTATGGTTGTAAATCACAGTTCTAGTTTCCTGGATACTATTTTTTTTTTTTTTAGGTGTGAGGGAGTGTCAGAGAGAAACGGAAAGAGAGAAACCTATGCAGGCTCCATGCCCAGCACAGAACCCAGAAAAGGGGCTTGATTTCACAATAGTTGAGATCATGACCTGAACCAAAATCAAGAGTTGGAAGCTTAACTAACTTGGCCACCCATGTGCCCCTTCTGGATACCATTCAGAGTACACCCCTAAATGAACATGTTACCCAATTGTACTAGAATGCTATAAACTATAGCCAATTCTTTGCAGACCATTCCTTCTGGAGTACCAGAAGGCATCACCAAGACGCATAGAAGGGAAAGTGACAGTTTCTCCCTGAGCACACAGCATCATGTATTTCTCAGTTGGCTGTGTGCATTTGTGTTGCATGGATACATTACTGTCTACTCTTAAGAGTAGCTAGATGGCTTTTCAGTCACCAAGTTTCTGTGTCGTATATTTTTGTAATTTGTAAGTAAAATAAAATTTGATCTTGGAACTAAAAAATACTAATTTATGAATGCAGAAAAGCAGTCATGACTTTTTGACTTTGAAATGTTCTCTCCCCACATACACAAATAGGTAAGTTTCATTGATAATCCTTTATTTCTTCAGTAATATATTTATTATCATTGCCATGCTACTGCTATGGTTCTTCTGTTAGCAGAAATATTTCATTGGTTATGTACGATCACTTTTAGCTGAAAGCCATATGGTTCTTTGAAAATAATGTTTTAGTACTCCTTGCTGACAAGTAAAATTCCACTCAAAAAAGGAGTGCTGAGTAAAAGAACCTCAGACATTAGGATTAAATTTATCAGTTACACCAATTCCTCCATGATATAAAGAGTCTCTACTATGTGCAACATTCTTAAGGTAGAATGAACAAACCCAAGGCTTTTTTAAAAAAATAGTATATTGTCAAATTGGTTTCCATATAACACCCAGTGCTCTTCCCCACAAGTGCCCTCCTCCATCACCACCACCTCTTTCCCCAACTCCTCCTCCCCTTCAACCCTTGGTTCATTTACAGTATTCAATAATTTTTCAGGTTTTGCATCCCTCTCTCTCCCCAACTCTCTTTCCCTCTTCACCTCCCCATGGGTTTCAAGTCTCTCCTAGGAGCTCCTTCCTAGTTGTTGAGTTTATCTTTAAACTCTAACTTCTTCTGTTTCAATTTAAACTCTTTTTTTATTTGTTTTTTTTTAATCACTAAGTAAGGATAAATTATTCTTTCTTACATCTTTCAACTTTATCGTTTGCATTTGTCACACTCTAGCAATTAGTCACCAAAAAAAATCTTCATTGAGCTTCTGCTATAGGGACATTGGATTTCTACTCAATAAGCCATGAACTTCAAAATTAATTATATCTTTTCACATTTTGAGGGGTATTAATAAAAATTATATAAGTAGAAATTTTAATAGATTTAAAGATTCTGTTAGGTGTAATTTCTAGAAAAACTTTTTATCTACAAATTTGAGAAGAATCATAAATGATTCCTTTGTCCCTATTTAAAATTCCATTAAAATAGAAGCAATACATTTAAGACTCCTTTTGTTTTGGCATTTGTGTTTCACCCCCATGATTATTTACCTTGCTATCACAAAAATAAAACGTTTTAGGAGCACTTTGGTGGCTCAGCCGGTTGAACATCTGACTTGGGCTCAGGTCATGATCTCATGGTTTATGAGTTCAAACCCCACATTGGGTTCACTGCTGTCAGTGCAGAGCCTGCTTCAGATCCTCTGTTCCCCTGTCTCTCTATACCTCCCCTGTTTTTGCTGTCTCAAAAATATATAAACATTTAAAAAATTAAACATTTTAAAAACAAAATGTAGTTGTTCTGTAGCAAGAACCAAAAGAAATAACTGTATCTAGAAAAAAATCATAACTGACAGAATGAAACCAAGCACTGCAGATTTTTTTAAAGATACCAATGTCAAGTATTAAAATATGTATTATGAAGAAAATATATCTTTAACACATATAGATGAAATTTTTGAGACAAAGCAGAAAAAATATCAGTTTGACTCATTTTGTAATATCTTCATGACTGGGGGGAGAAAATTAGCTAGTGTTTGTTTCTTTAGGGCTTTGACACATTAAAGCATACTATACTATCTGAAGTATCTCTTACAAAGACCGATACCAAGGTTAAAAAACTTGTGTTTCCTTCAACTACACTTTAATGTCTGTGTTCAGCTTAGAATAACCCACCAGTTTCTAAGCAACAAATGTATATATAAGGGCACTTACCTTAAATGTGTATTTTAAAAATAACTTGAAGATACCTTCCTCATTTCAGCCAAGCTAACATTAGACACAAGAAAATGAGAACTGCAGTTACACTGGAGAATAGCAAAATTAGCACATGCAAGGAAAATGTCAAAAGAAAATTGGTCTTTTCATGAAAACTGGAGATGTTCCATTGTAAAATCAGGTATCAACATTAAGACTTCTATGCTACCATTGTAATCATGATAAGAATATTTGTCATTGTTGGAGGAAAAAAAGCTGTAAACCAATCACATCCTGTGCTCTGTATGCTACCAAGATTTCAAAAAATGTTGAAGAAGCCATTTGTTCTAAAGGCAGCAGCATGTATTTTAAGGTACTTTCATAGTCCACCATCTTTAAGATTGTAGGAGAAAACATGAGTAGTATATTTTAAAGAATTCTAGGCTCTAGGTTAGACTTTGTTGCCTTCTGTTTTGGGGAGTAGGGGAAATTCCACTCATTTTCAAGGAATTTTTTCCTCATCTTAGTCTGATAGTTTATGATCATTTTAAAGAGAAATTCTGAAAACTTTAACTTCTGTCCTTCCTCCACATTGTAGTGATGGTGTACCAGAAATATTGTCTATTTAAAAAACATATATTAGATTTTCATTCAGGTCGTAAAAATGTCAATTCTGATATATTGGCCTTTTAAGGGAGCTATCAGCACTATAATGTTTAAAAGACGAGTACAGTGGGTTTATCTTTGAAGTTGGCATTACCCTGGGCAAACAACACTATCATACTCATCATATAAAAAGCTGTTCTCTGTGATAATATGAGGGAGGAACCTACTAATTTGTGAGACTGCAGTCAGCATACCATTGTCCAAACAAAACCATTATTTAAGAGCAGATTTGCTATGAGGGAAGGAGAATAAAATAATATTTTCATGAAAATATAATTATGATTTTTCCATTAAAGTTTATACTTGAGTATATATTGCTCTGCATTGAAATTTTATTTTGTATTAACTTGGCAATTCCTTTAAATAATCTCGCATCCCATTTTACTGATACTACCTCTGAAATATACTACCACCTTAAAACCACATCACTGTAATGTGATCATTTGTAGGGTTTTTATTTAAAGTTTTATAGAGGCAATAAATGATTTATAACTAATAGACATCTATTTCTTTCTTTTAATGTTTACTTTTCCAAATCTTTGTGTTTTAAACATTGTTCACTTTTTAATGATATTTTCCTCCCCCAAATATGTTCTTATTAAAAAGGCCTCCCAAATATAGAGAATAATAAGGTATTATTATTATAGGTCAGAGAAGGGAGAATATGGAATGCTCAAGTGGAAATTTGGTTATCTTCCAAGCTGACACATATGTCATCTTTAATTTACTTTACTTAAAAAAGAATTACTCCAATGTCAATGTGATAGAGTGAATATTCTATAATAGAAAACAGGTTTGCCCATGATAGGATAACTAAGTGGTAAAAACAGCAAGTAAATTGCCAAGGTATAAACAAAGAATGCTAACTTTTTTGGCATTTTTTTAAAGTGGCAGTGTTGTGTCTAACTTTGGCTCTCTTGACACCAGTAGAGGATGCTTCTAATTTTGGCAAATATGCCCATGCCGTTTTTGTCAACGTCTTATACCAATTAAAACACTTTGTTACCCAACTAATGGGAGAAAGCAGGGGGTGAGTTTCCAATAGCACAACAGTAGTTTTCTTTTCCAGTTGACAAATTTTCAAGAATGTTGCAAGGAGAAAAATTGAATACAAATATGCATTTCAAATGACCCAAGTCTTTATGAGATCTGCAAAAACATTGAATTAAAGTGGTGAAATCCTTTGATTTTATGAAAAAGAATGGGAATTATTATAAATCTGTTTAAGAGACAAGTCGATGGTCAGTAGATGAGTATGCCCATAATATTGACTAATGCTTTTCACAACCATTGAGATTAGGTTTATTTTTTACATTTCTTGTGTAGATTATATTATAAAAGTAACATATGTTAACCTTATGCTTTCTAGAAAATGTAGATAGTATAAAGGAAAACAGAACCATGTACAGTCCCAAAATCCCGATAATAATCATTGTTAAAATCTTAGTATATTCCATTCCAGTCATTTCTTCCGCATATTACATATATCCAGCAAAATTAAGATTATACTGAATATGCATATATGGCTTACTTCTTTTCTTAATGGTATGAGAAATTTTTCTTGGAACCATTTGTCTCCCAGGTATTTTGCTTTCAATTACATTTGGACTTAAAGGGTGAATTTTTAAAAATTGATATGAGAAAACAAAAATTCTACTGATGAAAATATATCTGTTCTAGAGAATTAATAAGTATCTCCTTTACATAAAACGTATACTTCTTACCCTAGATTTAAAACAAATGATGTTATCTATTTACCCTCATGATAATAAAGTTCTTATACTTTCGCTGCAAATAACAAGATACTTCTCAATACTTCTACCAAGGTAATATTTTTGTCACCAACACTATAAACTATCCTAAATTTTAAAAATAAAACAAAAATCATTATTAGGTATGAAAGATCTCATATTGCATAAACCAATATGTGCTTGAGTAATATTTTTTGAAGTAAGCTGGAATTCAATCCCATTTTTTCTCTTAAGAAAGTTCTTATTATTATTTCTTTTTAATTCAAGTATAATTATCATATAGTGCTATTAATTTCAGGTGTACAATATAAATATTTAACAATTCTGGACATCACGCAGTGCTTATCACAAAAATATACTCTTTTTTCTTTACTTCTTTTTTTTTGTTTCGAGAGATAGAGTGAGACAGAGAATGAATGGGGAGGGTCAGAGAGAGAAGGAGACACAGAATCTCAAGCAGGCACCAGGCTCTGAGCAAGTGTTCAGCACAGAGCCTCATACGGGGCTCAAACTCATCAACCGTGTGTGAGATCATGACCTGATCTGAAGTCGGTTGCTTAACCGACTGAGCCACTGAGGCACCCAAAAAAATATACTCTTAATTCCCTTCACCAATTTCACCCATCTCCCCATTACCCTCCCCTCTGGCTTAACCAGTTTGTTCTCTATATTTAAGAGTCTCTTTTTTTGTTTGTTTGTTTCTTCTTTGTTTATTTGTTTTGTTTCTTAAGTTCCACATGAATGAAATCAAATGCTATATTTCTTTCTCTGACTGACATTTCACTTAGTATTATAACCTCAAGATCCATCCATGTTGTTGCAAATAAGAAGTTCTCATTCTTTTTAATGGCTGAGTAATATTATAATTATATATATTATAGAACCTATTCATATATATATAGTATATAAGAATGTATGTATATATATATATATATATATATATATATATATATATATATACACACATGAACTATCTTTATCTACATGGCCTATCCTTTATCCATTCATCTATGTATAGACACTTGGTTTGCTTCCATATCTTAACTATTTTAAATAATTCTGCAATAAACCTAGGCAATAAATGTGTTAATCAAAAAATCAAAGAGGAAATAAAAAATATATACAAAGATAATTGAAAATTAAAACACAGTAGTCAAAAATCTATGGGAGGCAGAAAAATTTATTTTAAGATGAAACAATTTTACAGGTTTACTTCATGAAGCAAAAAATCTCAAATAAACAACCAAAAATTACACCTAAAGGAGTTAGGAAAAGAAGAACAAAACCCAAATCTAGTAGAATGAAGGAAGTCATAAATAATAAAGCAGAAATAAATGAAATCAAGACTAAAAATCAACAGAAAAGATCAATGAAACCAGGAGCTGGCTCCTTGAAAAGAGCAATAAAATTGATAAACCTTTAGCCAGACTCATGGGGGGGGGGGAAATAAAATCAGGAAAAAAGAGAAAGAATAACAACGGACACCACAAAAGGCAAAATATTCTAAGAGAACATTATGAAAAATTATAAGCCAACAATTTGAACAACCTAGAAGAAGTGGGTAAATTCCTAGAAACATACAACTTTCAAACGTGAATTGGAATAAAGAAAGTTTGAACAGACAAATTACTAGCAATGAAATTGAATCAGTAATCAAAAAACTACCAACAAACGAGTATAGGACCAGGTGGAATCGCAGGTGAATTCTACCAAACATTTAAGGAAGAGTTAATACCTATTTGTCTCAAACTATTCAGAAAACTAGAAAATAAAAGAAAGAATCCAAATTCATTGTATGAGGCCACCATTACTCTGATACCAAAACCAGATGAAGATACTACAATAAAAAGAGAACTATAGGATAATGTCTCTGATAAACATAGTTGCAAAAGTCCTCAATAAAATATGGACAAACTACACCCAACAATACATTAAAGAAATCATTCATCATGATCAAGTGAGATTTATTCCTGGGATACAAGGAACTTCCAAATCAGTCAGTCTGATACATCACATCAACAAGGGAAAGGATAAAAGCCATAAGATCATTTCTTTTTTTTTAATAGTTTATTGTCAATTGGTTTCCATACAACACCCAGTGCTCTTCCCCACAAGTGCCCTCCTCCATCACCACCACCTCTTTTCCCCCCTCCCCCTTCCCCTTCAACACTCAGTTCTTTTCAGTATTCAATAGTCTCTCAAGTTTTGTGTCCCTCTCTCTCCCCAACTCTCTTTCCCTCTTACCATCCCCCTGGTCCTCCATTAGGTTTCTCCTGTTCTCCTGTTAGACCTATGAGTGCAAGCATATGATATCTGTCCTTCTCCACCTGACTTATTTCGCTTAGCATCACACCCTCGAGGTCCATCCACATTCCTACAAATGGCCAGATTTCATTCTTTCTCATTGCCATGTAAGACTCCATTGTATATATATACACCACATCTTCTTGATCCCCTCATCAGGTGATGGACATTTAGGCTCTTTCCATGTTTTGGCTATTGTGCACATTGCTGCTATGAACATTGGGGTACACGTGCCCCTATGCATCAGCACTTCTGTATCCCTTGGGTAAATCCCTAGCAGGGCTATTCCTGGGTCATAAGGGAGTTCTATCGATAGTTTTTTGAGGAACCTCCACACTGTTTTCCAGAACGGCTGCACCAGTTTACATTGCCACC
>NC_043717.1:60614033-60648887 GCF_006229205.1 Suricata suricatta | reverse complement strand
GATGAGGTCCCAAGAGTTCAGTTTTGCTTTCATTTCCCTTGCCTTTGGGGATGTGTCGAGTAGGAAATTGCTGTGGTTGAAGTCAAGGAGGTTGCTTTCTACTTTCTCCTCTAGGGTTTTGATGGTTTCCTGTGTCACATTCAGGTCCTTCAGCCATTTTGAGTTAATTTTTGTGTATGGTGTAAGAAAGTGGTCTAGTTTCATTCTTCTGCATGTTGCTGTCCAGTTCTTCCAGCACCACCTGCTAAAGAGGCAGTCCCAAATCCTGGGTGCCAAGAGGGAAAAAATAGCCCCCACCCCAATATAAGATCATTTCAATAGATATATAAATAACATTTGACAAAGTACAACATCCATTCATGATAAAAACCTTCAAAAGTAGGTTTGGAGGAAACATACCTTAACATAATAAAGGTCATATATGGGGCACCTGGGTGGCTGAGTTGGTTAAGTGTCTGACTTTGGCTGAGGTCATGATATTGCAATCTGTGAGTTTGAGCCTCACACTGAGCTCTGTGCTGACAACTCAGAGCCTGGAACCTACTTCGGATTCTGTGTCTTTCTCTTTCTGTACTCCTCCCCCACTCATGCCTTGTCTCTTTCTCAAAAATAAACATTAATTTTTTAAATAGATAAATAAATAAAAGTCATAGATGAAAAACCCACAGATAACATCAGAATCACTGGTGAAAAATTCAAAGGTTTATTCTAAGATCACGAGAAAGATAAGGATGTCTATTCTCACCACTTTTATTCAACATAGTACCAGATGCTCGAGCCACAGCAAGCAGAGAACAAAAAGAATGATGCTATCCAGATCAATGAGAAAGTAGTAAAACTTTCACTATTTGTTGATGACACGATACTATATATAGAAAATATTAAAGATTCCACCAAAAAAACCCCTACTAGAATTGATAAATGAATTCAGTTAAGTCACAGGCTGCAAAATCAATATACAGAAATCTGCTGCATTTCTGTACACTAAGAATGAAGTAGCAGAGAGATTAGAAAAACAATTCCATATAAAATTCCACCAAAAATAATGAACATTTAAAAAGAAATCATAGTGTTCTGTTTAACACAGTTTGAAAAGTTTGGGAAATTTTGCCAATTCTGGATTTTGCTATGAAACAATTTTTATACTTCCATATTAATACATAATGCTATTACAATCAAATGACCTCCTTTGTGATGTCAGCCAGATAAAACTGTAACATTCCCAGTCCCTGGATAATTCCCTAGTTAAAAGATCTTTAGGCTTATTCATTATTTCAAGATGTTAGGAGACCATTCAATGCATTATTTCAATAATGTTGGGACTGGTATCTAAATTCCTTATTAGTTAAAATTGGATAAGGCACAGTTCTGAGACTCAAGTCACAGACTTGATCTCCATTCAGATTTATATATACCAAGGGGGAAAAAATTCTACTACAGAGCCACCATAAAACTGTAATACTAATCTTGTCTTGCAGTCTGTCAATTGTAACAAAAGACTAGGTAGGGGAAGATGTGGGTAGATACAGTCAGCTTTATATGTTGCTTAAATGGTTTAAAATAATGGATGTTGGGAATGTTCTCCAATCCATTTCTATTCACCCCCTGTGACTCTGTTGGAAGTTTATTAGTAATAATTCATTGGGGATAATTTTATATACAGTGCAATAATTCATGACAAAGACAAATTATTCTGTAAGGTATTTATACCATAGTGGCATTTGTTTAATCAGCTGCATTGTTTTAGAACATTGAGTGAAAATCAGGACACTGATAGAAGGATAGTTAGGAAGGTGAGTGATTAAAACTGAAGAGGAATAAATATAGAACCTCTAGAAGTCTTGAGGGAGAAATAATAATGGAAAGCACTAAATGGATCATGGGCAGGGGAGAAAAAATTTAAGATTCTAAAATATAGAAGGTTAAATGTGTGTGTAGTAGTATAGAGCAGGGGTTAGGATAGAATATTCTAATAGTTAAGTCACGAGGTCAAATATGTTTTAATACTTGCTAGCTGTATGGTCTTAGGCAAGTTATTTGAACTCTCTGTGTTTATTTGCAAAATATGAAGGAGAAATAAGATACAAACAGAGAGGGAAGGAAAACCATAAGAGACTCTTACAGGGAACAAACTAAGAGTTGATAGGGGTGGGGGTTGGACAGGTCGAGAGGTGGGGAAAATGGGTGATGGGCATTGAGGAATGTGCTTGTTGGGATGAGCACTAGGTGTTGTATGTAAGTTATGAAACATGGGAATCTACTCTTGAAGCCAAAACTACACTGTATGTTAGCTAACTTGACAATAAATTAAAAAAAGAAAAATAAAACAACCATAAAAATAAGTAAATAATAACAATTAAAAATATATAAAAATAATGGTAGGGTTTCTCTTAAAGTACTATTGTGAGGAATATGATAACCTACGATAAAGTGCTTAGCACAGTTCCCAGCAGACGATAAGTGCTTGGTAAATGTTAGCCAGTACTTTTATTATTACTTACAGAAAAGGAGACAAGCAAACCATGGGTAATTTCCACCATGCCAATTTAGCCCTGGGCACAAATGACTTTAAGAAACATTTAAGAAATGTTTAAGAAATACTTTAAAAAATGAAAATACAGCTCAAAATAATTTAAAGTATGTTTAGTATCTGAGTAGCAGGGTTGTTACATTTAAAGGGCAGCATAATTGTATTGGTTTGCCCTCAGTGGTCTTCTTACTGCTTTAAAGAGTTTATTGCCCTTCCTCACTATCAAAGAGCTGCCATGGGAACTGGGACAAATCAGGTACATTATCTTACATTGAATAAAAAATAAAATATTGATGTCACATAACATATTATATCCACTTTTATTAATCCATTATCTGTATATATATACATATATGTACATATATATAGTTTTATAATATATGAATATATATAATATAATGTATTTTTAAAAGACTTATTTGACTGTTTATATATCAAATGTTGATCTTCAGCTAAGTACGTGTGCATGTGGGTATAATTCCAAAACATATCTTTGAAATTCCCTGCACACATTTAATTTTTTAAATATTTTTTGAAATGTTTATTTATTTTGAGAGAGAGAACATGAGCAAGGGAGGGATAAAGGAAGATAGAGCAAAAATCCCAAGCAGGCTTCATTTTTTCAGCACAGAGCCCAACATGGGGCTCGATCTCAGGAACCATGAGATGATGACCTGAACAGAAATCAAGAGTTTGATGCTAACCAACTGAGCCACCCAGGTGCCCCTGAAATTACTTGGAGAAATGTTGGATGATTTGCTTTGTTTTGGCTTTTCTTTAGTTTCCAATCATGTGAAACAAGGAACAAATGATTGATACATGCAATGATTTGGATGAATCTCAAAGACATTATGGTAAGTAAAAGAAACCAGACACAAAAGACTACACATTATATGGCTATTTTTCTGAATCTACCAATATATATCATGGAGAAATTAGATAAAGTTTTCAATGGATTTATTTTCTTATATGACGTCATAAATTTTTGTATTCATTTTCCATCTTCAAAGATTTAGCACACATTTTACTTAGAAAAACATCAATGAAAACAATAACAAAATGTTAAGACATAAAAAGCAAGAGACCTCCAGTTCACTCAGATAAGAAATAGTAACCCTTTGTATATAAATGCTTGCTGGAACCAAGAAAGGAAAAAAAAAAAAAAAAGCTTGGGTAAAGTAATTTAGAAAACCCTGGAACCAAGACAATATAAAGGTCACAATGTAGTAAAGCTACTTATCCAGTGATTAATGTTTCTCCTCATCCTCATTAGAAACTTATAATATTCTAGGTTATATTCTAGGCTTTTGACTCTTTTTTGTTTGTTTTTTGGCATTTTCTAGTAGAAACATTTTTAACAGGAGGGACTAAAATCCTTGAGATGGAATGTTTCTGGATCCAAAAACCTGTGTCCCAACATCTTTCTCCAATCAGATACACTGTACTCTGCTAGACAAGAAAGAGCACTGATTATGTGATTTTGCTCTAGCTGCTATAAATTCTTTGAGCCTTAATTTTTCATCTATGAAATGGAAATAATAAAGCCTGCTCTGATTGTTTCTCACAGGGGTTGTGAGAATCAAATGGAGTAGATTTAAAAGCATTTTACAACTTACAAAGCTCTATAGAAATGCAAAAGATTAACGTCTTTTTAATAGAGTATTTACTGTTTGTCTATATATTCAATACTATATAGCTTCTGCGGGCCATATGGAAAGGAATATCTCCCTTGTCTTCCAGGAGCTTGGCTTACTTTAAAAATAGGTTTAAATGGATAAAATGTAACAAACAAGACATCATACAATTATTAAATATCATTGTGTGGTTGCTTAAAGGTTGATGGAGGGTTTCTTACCTAAGTAAGGAGTAGTGGTCAAAAGAAACTTTTTGTAAAAAGGTAAGTTTGAGTTGGTTGAATCCAGTCAAGTATTCATCCTTGATGGCCACCAAGAAATGATGTGAGGAATATATGTAATTTGTCTCCACACATTTAAAGATCGCTCCTAAATATTTTCCTATATTTCCTTAATGCATTGTCAATTACGTATCTGCCAACTGAAAACTGTTAGAATATATTCATACTTTCTGTCTGCATTCCATAACTAATATTTATTGAGTGCATAGTATGTGCCAGGCATTTTGCTGGGTGATAGGTCTTATGACCTCTTGGAACAAGTTCAATTAATTTAATGCCCTGTGTGTAGGTTAGAACTGAAGAAAACCTCAGAGTTTCTCCAGATCAAATCTCTCATTGTATAGAGAACAGAAATGGGAGGGCGCGGCAAGATGGCTGAGAAGTAAGGAGCGCCATTACCTCTGTCGGCCTACAATTATCAAACTGAGAAGAATTAAAAGCCACAGCTCTGATCTCCAAGAATGGAGGTGTGCGCACAGACCCCTTATCAACAGCAGTCTCATGGATGCCTGAGTGAGTGAGTGCAAACTGGGACCAGAGACTTTGGGGGAGGGTGCAATGGCCCAAAGCAGAGCAGGGAGACAAAACGCCCAGAGGCTTGGTGCTGGGTCCGCAGAAAGTCCTGTGTCCACAGGCGCACAGTTCAGCAGACAACTACGCAGGTGGGGCGTCTGTGAGTACAAAGGCAGACGGATTTGTGAGGAGTCGCGCTCACAGGGCGGCCATGTGTCCAGAGGTGCACAGACCTTCAGAGCCGCTCGGGACACCACCAGGCAGGGCAGCAGAGAGACCAGGGGAAGAGAAGTAGAGACTGAATCACTCATAGCATAATCTCTGGAGAGGGGAGACCTCGCCGGGAACTGAGAGCTGCTGAGCTTGGAGGGAGAGAGAAATCCATCCGCCTCGGTGGACTTGTTCTCCCTCTGCCCCAGCAGCTTGCCTACTTCAGGCGGAGCCAGGGGAAAAAACCGACTTCACAATCTTAAGCTACTCAATCTCGGCCAGAAAGTCACCTGCCTGCTTTTTTTTAACTGTGGTAGCAATATTGAGTACGTGGGCAAGGACTTAGGAACTGGGCAAAACTTAAAACACAGAGACAATTATACCCTCCCGAGGCACAAGGAGATTGGAATCAAGAGAGTGGCTGGCAACTCATGGTCTGAGGGGGCCTTGGGGCGTGGCTATTCTTCTCCCTGTATCCACTAAGGTGGAGCCTCAGAGAGTAGTCCCTGAGACCCGACCTATCTACACCAAACCAAGCCCATTAATGCTGGAAAGCTGCTGTGTTTTTGCTTACTATTTTTAATTGTTTTATCTCATTTTTTAATTAATATTTTTAATTTTTCCTCTGTTTTCTCTTTTCTCTTTTCCTATTTCCTTCTTTTCTCCCTTTCCCCCTGGAGTGTGGGAAAGACCAACATTTAGGCACTGCTGTTCTTAGATAAACTCTTTTTTTTTTTGAAATTTTATTTTATTTTATTTTTTTACTTTATAGTTTCATATTTTTTAACATATGCAATTATTTTCCATCATTTACAATACAGTAGTTACAATGACACTCCAAACAGAAAAGCAAAGTAAAGAATCAAAACCCCAACTTCTGTTTCATGTAATTAGACTTCTACAGAAATTAGAAGGTTAAGTAACAACTAGTTAATCACCTAATTTCATCCAGTCAGTTTTTCCTTTATCTCATCCTTATCTCCCCACTCCGAAGGTTTTAAGTTCTCAGACTGTCCTTTATCTCTGTCCCCTCCCCTCCCAACCTGCTTTTCCCCCCTTTTTTTCTCCTCTCTTTTCTTTCCTGTTCTTTTTTTTTTTTCTTTCCCCTTTTGGTTTGCTTCTTTACTGGTTCTGTCAGTACATTTGTGTGCTTGTGTTCTCTGTGTGTTTTTCTGCCTGTTTTCCTTTTCATGGCTACCTCAAGAAACAACCCAAGCACACATAGTGGAAAGTCCCAAAAATAGTTGAGGAGGGAAACAAATTAATCAGAGGCATAACAAGAGAAACCTAGAGACACCATTAAAAGAACAACTCCTGAAAAGACAGACCCTAGACAGTCAAAGAGTTTCCTTCAATAAAGAAATACTAATAGACACATAGTGCAGAACGAGCTTTTAAAACAGACAAGAGATGAAACTGAAAGCCAGTCAAAATGATGAAACAAAAGAACTCTCCTCTAAAGAAACTCCAGGAACAAATCACAGATACAAATCTGCTAAAAACACGCATAAACAACTTAACTAGAATTTAGAACAATTGTCATAAAATTCATCATTGGGCTTGAGAAAACCATCATAGAAGCTATTGATACATAGATTAGGGACTCCCAAAATAGCTGGGACACGTTTAAAAAGGCTATAAATGAGGTGAATAATAAAATGGACGATACCACTGCAAGGATTGAAGAAGCAGAGAGGAGAAGAGGTGAATTAGAAGACACAGTTATACCAAAAGAGGAAGCTCAGAAAAAGAGAGAAATTGACAGGAGTATGAAAGGAGAATCAGAGACCTGAGTGATACAATCAGACAGAACAATGTCCATATCATAGGAGTTCCTGAAGAGGAAGATAAAGATACAGGTCCTAAAGGGGTGCTGGACCAAATTATTCATGAAAATTTCCCAAATCTGGGAGAAGAGAAATACATTTAAATTAAGGAGACATACCGATGTCCCCTAAGACGTAATGTAAACTGATCTTCAACACGACATATCATAGCGAAACTGGCAAAATATAAACATCAAGAGAAAATTCTGAAAGCAGCTAGGGATAAAAGGGCCTTAACATACAAAGGGAAACCTAGCACAGTGGTTACAGACCTCTCTACTGAAACGTGGCAGGCCAGAAAGAAATGGCAGGAAATCTTCAATGTGATGAACAGGAAGAACATGCAACCAAGAATTTTTTATCCAGGGAGCCCGTCTTTCAAAATAGAAGGAGAGATAAAGATTTTCCCAAGGAAACAAAAGTTGAGAGAATTCATCTTGACCAAAGCAGCCCTACAAGAAATCCTAAGAGTGACTCTACGAGAGAAACGTAGCAAGGAATTTGAGACACCAGAGACATCACTACAAACGTAAACCCTACACAGAACACAATGAATCTAAACCCATATTTTTCAATAATAACACTGAATGTAAATGGACTCAATGCTCC
The DNA here is from genome assembly GCF_006229205.1 of Suricata suricatta. Lineage (NCBI taxonomy): Eukaryota > Metazoa > Chordata > Mammalia > Carnivora > Herpestidae > Suricata > Suricata suricatta. The sequence goes on along the minus strand of NC_043717.1, from coordinate 60,641,284 downwards.
AGTCAAATGACACAGGGTGGTAGAATGGATCAAAAACCAAAATCCATTGATGTGTTGTCTACAAGTGACTCACCTTAGATCTAAAGACACCTTCAGATTGAAAGTAAGGGGATGGAGAAGTATCTACCATGCAACTGGGAGCCAAAAGAAAGCCAGAGTAGCCAAACTTATAATATAAAAACTGGAGTTTAAAGTAAAGGCAGTAACAAAAGATGAAGAAGGATATTATTTAATAATTACAGGGTCTCTACATCAGGAAGAGCTAACAATTATAAACATCTATGCACCAAATTCAGGAGATTCCAAACACATACAACAACTAATCACAAACAGAAGAAATCTTATTGATAAGAATGTGCTAATTGCAGGGGACTTTAATACCCCACTTACAACAATGGATAGGGCAACCAACAAAAAATAACTAAAGAAACAATGGACCTGAATGGCACACTGGTGCATATGGAATTAATAGATATTTGTAGAACTCTGCATTCTGAAACTAGGGAATTCACTTTCTTCTCGAGGGCACATGGCACATTCTTCAAGATTGATCACATCCTGGTCATAAAACAACCCTCCATAAATACAAAAGAATTGAGATCATACCATGCACACTTTCAGATCACAATGCTATGAAACATGATATCAACCACAGGAAGAAGTCTGGAAAACCTCCAATAATGTGGAGGTTAAAAACTACCATACTGAAGAATGACTGGGTGAACCAGGCAATTAGAGAGGAAATTAAAAAATATATGGAAACATGAAAATGAAAATAAAACAATCCAAACTCTCTGAGATGCAGCAAAGGAAGTCCTAAGAGGAAAGCTCATTGCAATCCAGGCCTATTTCAACAAACTAGAAAAAGTGCAAACTCAAAACCTAACAGAGCACCTCAGGAAACTAGTAGGGGAACAGCAAAAGCACCACAAACCCATCACAAGAAGAGAAATAATAAAGATCAGGGAAGAATTAAACAAGATAGAATCCACAAAAAAAATTGAACAGATCAATGAATCCAAGAGTTGTTTTTTTTTTTTAATAAAGAAACTTGATAAATCTTTAGCTAGGCTCCTCAGAAAGAAAAGAGAGAACACTCAAATAGACAAATCATGAAGGAAAATGGATCTATTTCAACAGATCACTCGGAAATACAATCAGTCATCAGAGATTACTATGAAAAATTATATGCTAACAAACTGGACAATCTACAAGAAATGGACAAATTCCTAAATTCACATGCACTACCAAAATTCAAATGGGAAGAGATAGAAAATCTGAACACACCCATAGCCAGTGAAGAAATCAAATCAGTTATCAAAAATGTCCCAACGAATAAAAACCCAGGGCCAAATGGACTCCCAGGGGAATTCTACCAGACATTTAAAGCAAAGTTAACACTGATCCTTCTCAAGCTATTTCAAAAAAGAGAAATGGAAGGAAGACTTCTGGACTCATTCTACAAAGCAAATATCACTTTGATTCCTAAGCCAGACAGAGACCCAACAACAACAACAAAAAAAGAGAACTATAGGCCAATTTCCTTAATGAATACAGATACAAAAATACTCAAGAAGATACTGGCAAATCGAATTCAACAGCATATAAAAAGAATTTTCCATTATGATTAAGTGGGATTCATTCCTGGGTTACAGGGCTGGTTCAATATTCGCAAATCCATCAACGCGATACATGACATGAACAAAAGAAAAGATAAAAACCATATGATCCTGTCAATAGATGCAGAAAATGCATTTGACAAAATACAGCAGCCTTTCTTTATAAACACACTTGAGACAGTCAGAATAGAAGGAACTTCCCTAAACATTATAAAAAGCAGTTTATGAAAAGCCTACAGCTAATATCATTCTCAATGGGGAAAAACTGAGAGCTTTCCCCCTGAGATAAGGAACACAACAGGGGTGTCCACTCTCAACACTGTTGTTTAACATAGTGCTGGAAGCCTTAGCATCAGTAATCAGACAACAAAAGGAAATAAAAGGTACCAGAATTGGCAAAGAAGTCAAACTTTCACTTTTGGCAGACGATATGATACCTTACATGGAAAACCAGATCGACTCCACCAGAAGCCTTTTAGAACTGATCAATGAATTCAGTAAAGTTGCAGGGTACAAAATCAATGATCAGAAATCGGTTGCATTTCTATATACCAATAATGAAGCAGAGAAAGACAAATCAAGAAACTGATAGGGTTCAGAATTGCACAAAAAAAGCATAAAATACCTAGGAGTAAAACTAACCAAGGATGTAAAATACCTGTATGCTGAAAACTATAGAACACTTATGAAGGAAATTGAAGAAGACACAAAGAAATGGAAAAACATTCCGTGCTCATGGATCGGAAAAATAAACATTGTTAAAATTTCATTATTACCCAAAGCAATTTACACATTCATTGCATTCCCCATCAAAATTGCACCAGCATTTTTCTCAAAGCTAGAAGAAACTATCTTCAAATTCGTATGGAACCACAAAGAACCCCGAATAGCGAAAGTAATATTGAAGAAGAAAACCAAAACGGGAAGCTTCACAATCCCAGACTTTAGCCTCTACTACAAAGCTGTCATCATCAAGACAGTATGGTATTGGCACAAAAACAGACAAATGGACCAATGGAATAGAATAGAGAGCCCAGAACTAGACCCACATGTGTATGGCCAATTAATCATTGACTAAACAGGAAAGAGTATCCAACGGAAAAAAGACGGTCTTTTCAACAGGTGATGTTGGGAGAGCTGGACAGCAACATGTAGAAGAATGAAACTAGACCACTTTCTTATACCATTCAGAAAAATAAACTCAAAATGGATAAAGGATCTGAATGTGAGACAGGAAACCATAAAAACTCTAGAGGAGAAAGCAGGAAATAGCCTCCTTGACGTCAACTGCAGCAATTTCCTACTCGACACATCCCCAAAGGCAAGGGAATCAAGAACAAAAATGAACTATTGAGACTTCATCAAGATAAAGAGCATCTGCAATGCAAAGGAAACAATAAAAAATACTAACAGGCAACCAACAAAATGGGAAAAGATAGTGTCAAATGGAATATCAGATAAAAGGTTAGTATCCACAATCTACAAGGAAGTCACTAAACTCCATACCGAAAAAATGAATAATCCAGTGAAGAAATGGGCAGAAGTGCTGAACAAACACTTCTCCAAAGAGATGGCCAACAGGCACATGAAATAATGCTCAGCGTCACTCATCATCAGGGAAATAGAAATCAAAAGCATACTGAGATACCACCTCAAACCTGTCAGAGTGGCTAAAATGAACAAATCAAGAGACTATAGATGCTGGCCAGGATGTGGAGAAACCGGCATCCTCCTACACTGTTGGTGAGAATGTAAACTGGTGCAGCCGCTCTGGAAAACACTATGAAGGTTTTTCAAAATATTATCAATAGAATTCCCCTATGACCCAGTAATAGGACTGCTAGGGATTTAACCAAAGGATACAGAAGTGCTGATGCATAGGAGCTCATGTACCCCAAAGTTCATAGTGGCACTTTCTATAATAGCCAAATCATGGAAAGAGCCGAAATGTCCATCACCTGATGAATGGATCAAGAAGAAGTGGTATATATATACAACGAAGTACTACATGGCAACGAGAAAGAATGAAATCTGGCCATTTTTAGCAAAGAGGATGGACCTCGAGAGTGTCATGCTATGCGAAATAAGTCAGGCGGAGAAGGACAGATATCATATATTTGCGCTCATAGGTTTATCAGGAGAAACCTAACAAAGGACCATAGGGAGGGGAAGGGAGAAAGAGAGTTGGGGATAGAGAAGGACAAAAATTATGAAAGGCTGTTGAATACTGAAAACGAACCGAGGACTGAGTGGGTAGGGGGAGAGGGGCAGGGGGTGATGGTCATGGAGGGGGACATATGGTGGGAAGAAGCATTGGGTGTTATATGGAAACCAATTTGACTATAAACTAGTAAAAATTAAAAAAATAAAAAATAAAATTATGAATCAGTAAAAAAAAAAAAGAGAACAGAAATGGTGGCTCAAAGGGTTAACATCACTTACGTAAGATTTCCCAGATGATAAGGGTAAAGCCAGGACTAGATTCTTGGTCTCCCTGCTCCCCCACAAGGTCAGTATGTTTTCCATCATACTGGACTACAGAATAGTACATTATTTTACTGATTCTAAAACTACCTCTTCAAAAATAATAGTTCTCAAAGTTAAAATGCATAAGAATCATGAATAAACTTTTTGTTTAAAATGCAATTTCATGGGGCACCTAGGTGGCTCAATTGGTTAAGTGTCCAGCTTTGGTTCAGGTCATAATCTCATGGTCCAAGAGTTCGAGACCAGCGTTGGGTTCTGTGCTGACATCTCAGGGTCTGGACTCTGCTTTGGATTCTGTTTCTCCCTCTCTCTGCCCCTCCTCCACTCGCACTCTGTCTCTCTCTCTCTCAAAAGTAAATAAACCTTGAAAAAAGTTAAAATTCAAATTAATGAGCCTCATATTCAGAAATGCTAAAAACCCAAGACTTGGGTTTTTGCTTTTTGTTTTTTTTAACCCTGTGATTTACCCAAGTGATTGTGGATGTAAACAATCCTTAGATCATACTCAGAAAAGCTTTATATTAAAGTTTCAACTAATGATCATTGTTTTGTGATTTGGTGTTATTAATAATTTTCATAATTTTAAAGACTTTATCGATCTCTATATGTCTTTGTTTCTGTAGAAATAAAAATCCTAGTTAAGTTCTTTTCTTACATTGAAGACTTTCAAATGCTTAAAAGTTTTAGTCTCTTCATCATAACAGAAAAAGTGACTATTCCATACCTAACTATCATGGCAGTGACCCCAGACTGAGTTGGTTCCTCGTGAATCAATACATGTCTGGTTTGCAGGATTTGAGAAAGGGTTTTGTGTTAGAGCAGAACACCTGGTAACTAACACAAACCCTAGAACCATGTCTTGATGACAGTATATACAGGACTCCAAAGGAAGTGGCCTCTAAGACCACATTAAAATTTTATCTGAAGCAACACACACACACACACACACACACACACACACACACACCACATAACAATAACCCACAAATAGGAGTGGCACTAATTGATGGATCAGATTCTAGGATAATAATCGGATTACCTAATGCTAGTGGGTGAAATAACTATGTATGAAAATATCATTGATGCTTGGTGTTTCTATCTCTCTTTTATTACCTCTTTCTCTCTTCCTGGAAGCTTTTATACATCCTCTTTCCATGAACCAAAAGCATGGCCCACTAATGCCTGCTCACCTCCTCTCAAGTGTATCTTTTCAGTTTGCTGTACTTTACAGCCAGTTGCTGGTTGGTCTGACTGATTTGAGGTCAGGGAAGAGACCTCCATTAAATTGCCAGTCAAAGCTTGTTCTCCAACAAGTTTTACACTAATCTCAGTACTAGGCCTTTACAATTGCAGTAAATAACACCATCACATGTTGCTTTCTCATTTTCTATTGTTTCTCATATGCTATCTCCTTTAGTTACCTCAAAGTGGAGAAGATGGTGATTGATGTGGTAGAGTGCAGATGTACTTGAATCTCCCTAGCACTTTAACCCTAATGTAGCAGAGAAATATTTTAGAACTGAATATTGTTAAACCTCTTTTATAGTTATGAGTGACTTGCCCAAGGTTCAAGAATTAGATGAGCACTAAGAAGCAGTATAAAGCCAAGGAATCTTGTGTTTATTGCCATAAACTCTTCACCAAACAACTACCCAACTAGCTATTTTGGTAACATTACCATTCACGCATATAGTAGTACTTGTGGGTTTTTTTTTACACTTGCCAGAAACAAAATGGAATCACAAAATATAATGATTAGAAAGTAGACTTTCATAAATTCTATTTTAAGAGCTGGAAGATTTTTAGTATTTAAGAGAATGTAATTTTAAAATGTGGTGAGCATATGTTTGCACTCATAGGTCTAACAGGAGAAACCTAATGAAGGACCGTGGCAGGGGAAGAGGAAAAGAGAGTTGGGAAGTGAGAGGGATGCAAAACCTGAGAGACTACTGAATACTGAAAATGAACCGAGGTTTGAAGGAGGGGGATGGAGGTGGTGGTAATGGAGGACTGCACTTGTGGGGAAAAGCACTGGATGTGATATGGAAACCAATTTGACAATAAACTATTAATTAAAAAATTAAAAAATAAAATAATAAAATAAAAATAAAAATGTGGTGAGCCTATATATAATTTTTAGTGCTTTTATTCATTTCTGAGGGAAGGAGTGAGAGCATGAGTAGGGTAGGAGCAGAGGGAGAGAGAGACAAAAGTTCCAAAGTGGGCCCTGCTCGAGATCAGAAAGCTCAATATGGGGCTTGAACTCACAAACCATGATATCAAGAACTGAGCTAAAGTTGGATGCTTTACCTACTGAGCCATCCAGGCGCCCCAAGTATATGTATAATTTTAAGAATTAATACAGCACTCTGTATGTAATAGTTACTCCAAAATTCTTGTTGATGATGATACCCTATACAAAAAATGGTAATCTTGTAGACAAAATCCACTGGGTCAATTTTGGTGCAGAACCTCAAACTTAAAAAGAGTTTAAATAGTTTTTTTTATAATAAAATAAAATAAAAGGCTTTAAACAATTTCAGATCATTGTTTAAGCCAACTAAGAGATCCTTTCCAATATCACTGGCATTTTTTCCACCTGCTCCATCCTCCCCACGATTGTCACTCTAGCTGCACTGAGTTCAGTTAGCTGGCTCTTGCTTGATAAGCTGGCACTGCCACCATCTCTCCAGCTGTGGTCATGATAACCTTCTAGAACCTTATAAACCATAATGAGATGTTCTCTGACATCTACAAGATCTAGAAAATTGCAGAGAGGCTGTGCCAGGAGGTGGAAGAGAAGATGGTCAGTAGGACAGTAGGTAACATTGACCTGCTCATTGATGAAAATGCTTCCATTGAAGGCCTGGTGTGCAAAGGTACCAAAAGCACAGTAATCACTGGTACTGATGTTGTCATGAATTATCGCTTGCAGGAAAACAGCTGTACAAAGGAAGTCTACGAGAAGTACATCAAAGATTACATGAAATTGGGGTGCCTGCATGGCTCAGTCGGTTAAGCGTCCGGCTTCATCTCAGGTCCTGATCTCACGGTTCATGGGTTTGAGCCCCACATCGGGCTCTGTGCTGACAGCTAGCTCAGAGCCTGGAGCCTGCTTTGGATTCTGGATCTCCTTCTCTCTCTGACCCTCCCCTGCTAGCGCTGTTTCTCTCCTGTCTCTCAAAAATAAAATAAAAAAAAACATAAAAAATAAAAAATAAAAGATTACATGAAATTAATCAAAGGCAAACTTGAAGAACATAGGCCAGAAAGAGAAAAACCTTTTATGACAAGGGCTGCAGAACAAATCAAGCACGTCCCTGCTAATCTCAAAAACTACCAGTTCTTTATTGATGAAAGCATGAATCCAGATGTCATCATTGCTCTGCAGGACTATCGTGAGTATGGTGTGACCTCATTTATGATTTTCTTTCAGGAAAGTTTAGAAATGAAAAAAATGTTAATGAATTTGGCTGTTACTTTGGATGTATCACCTGTTGTCCTAACTGGCTACTGCTCTTTATCCACACAGCACTAAGACTTAGAAAAATGGGACTGATGTCACCTTGAGCTCTTCATCTATTTTGACCTTAATTTTATGTGGGGTGGAGTCAATTGTTTTTAATTAAAAAAAAAAACATGTCATGTAGGTTGTCTAAAAATAAAATGCATTTAAACTAAAAATTTTAGGTTCATATATACATAAAGGCTTAAATATATTTCAAAAATTCTGCTCTTAAAAAAAAAGAAAGGAAAAAAAACTAACCTTAATCATCACTTTGGTGCTATATTAGAAGAAAAAAAAGGCCTCTGGTTAATTGTCATTAACAAACACTGAGTGCAGCCATAATAGTTCCCAAAAGTCAAGAACAACTGGGACCCAGACAAGACCTCTAATAACTATGGCATTTTAAATATATATCCAGATGCATACTAAAAATGTAATTCTATCACTCATCTATTATTTCCCTTGGTGTATAACAACAGGACATGTTTTCACAGTTCCTTTTTTGCCACCTTAGAAAAAAGTACAAGGAAAGGTAGATGTATTAACTATGTATAATATGTTCGATTAGTCTCTTGAAAGAAGGCTCCTTTTCTCGAGTTCAATGGAGGGGTGATTTAAGAAATCAGAACCACAGGCTGTTTTAGAATATAATGACATTAGGACATTAGGACAAGCCATCAGGGGAAAATGTGTCAGGATCACATTGGTAAGCACTGTGGTATCCACACTATATAGTTAAAACATGAATTCCTGAATCAGGGGACATTTGATTCTTTTCTTGATTCTTCACTTTTAGTAGAAGTGATGTCTGCTTTCCATAAGCTGACCTCAAGTTCTTCGCTGCTAAAATGATTTAATTGCTTGCTCTGAAATTAGCTCCTACAGTCACAAAATCTTTGCTCACTGAGTATGATAGCAGTAGCCAGAGATTCACTTTTACAGTCAGAATTTACCATTCTTTATTCATGTAATACCTCACCCCCAATATACAGAAGAATGTACACTGTGCCACAGCAAACACAAGTTGAGGCAGTGAACTGTGCCACTGTCTTATGTGAAAAATGCCAATGTGGTGGGAACACTTTCGCCCTTCCTGCTCTCCAGTTCAAACTAGTCTTCTGTGGTTTTCCTGCCCAGAAAGGAAAAGAAAATAGTTACTATAACAAACATGATGTGAGGTTTCATAAAATTGATTATTTTCAGTTGAACAATCGCTTGCCACCTTTATAACTTCAAATAGTATAGTCTAAGACTTAACGTTTTATCCGTATTTATACAAAATTTATTAATAAACTTTCCTAAGCGCTACAAGCCACCAAAAATCAATAACACAAGAAGCACAAATAAAGGAAAAGGAGGCCCACCTGCTGAATGACACCAGCTTGTCTTTGGGGGGTAAAAGACTCCAGCCTGTGGAGCATCTGAATTTGGGGAGAGGTGAGGATACAACTAGGCATAGAGGTCCTCTCATTCCTCCAAGTAGACCCCGCCTCTTGCAGGAGAGCAAAATTGAGGAAGTGAAAAGATCTGTGCACCTCGTGGTAGAACTTTTTGGGGTTTGTCAGCTGCAGCTTGTATTTCATGTTGGGATCATACCAGACACCCATAAAGTTATAGTTCTATAAGGACTCGGAAGGGACTGTAAAAACCTCAAGGAAGTGGTCTGAGGGTAGATCGCCCTTGGGATTGCTGTCCTTGTCTGTGTTCTGGCGACCACATTCTTAGCCACTGGGGGGTCAGTTTATAGGCTGTCAGTGTGCAAGAGCCTGGTGCGAAGCTGCAGGTTGATGATAATGGTCTTCTTGCCATCTCAAGGTGGGTTGTCAGCCATGATCTTAGCATGGGTGGTGACATCCTGGGGTGATAGCTGGGGGGACTCATAGGGCCGAGTGTGTATCCATACTAAGGGTTCCATTTCCTTGAGATACTCATGCTGAGGCAGCTGGCCAGGCAGATGCATGGTTTGGTAAGTGCCCCATCACGATGCAGCGGATCTCCTTCACCTGGGGGTTATCAGGCGGGCTCACCCTGTACAGGTATCCTGCAATTTGGGCTCTCAGGTCAGATATGCGGATGAACTTCTTAAGTACATTCTTTGAAGGATATAGGTATAACTGGTCTCCTTTATGTCATCAGATGACACATAGATATGATTGGACCTTAAGTGAAGGTTGGCAGCAGAGATGGCCCTAACCCACCATTAAGTCTTAGATGAGAAAGTCTGGTGTCATAGTTGCTGGTGGCAGAGGTAATGAACTCATCACCATGCTTTTTGACAGTATGAGTCTCTGCTGTTGTCAGCTGTGACTGTTCCTTGGTCTGCTTCTCAATCTCTGCTATCTGCTGCCACTGCTGTGATGGTGCTGAGATCTCCATCTGTCCTCATAACATAAAAGTACAACGTGAAGCAACAAATGTTGATGTAGAAGATTCAGCAAGTTAACCAGTAACTCTAGCTAAGCTAATTAATGAAGGTGGCTAAATTACACAACAGATATTCAGTGTACATGAAACAGCCTTATATTGAAAGAAGATGCCATCTAAAATGTTCATAGCTAGAAAAGAGAAGTCAATGCCTGGTTCCAAAGCTTCAAAGAACAGGCTGCTGACTGTTGACTCAGGCTAATACACCTGGTGACTTTAAGTCAAAGCTAACAAATCCTAGAGCCCTTAAGAATTATGCTAAAGCTACCCTTTTGCTCTATAAATGAAACAACAAAGCATGAATGGTACCACATCTGTTGACAACATGGATTAATAAATATTTTAACTCCACTGCTGTAAACTACTGTTAAGACTAAAACATTCCTTTCAAAATATTACTGCTTATTGGGGGAAGGAGTTAAGTTGGCAGTGTAGTAGGGGTACTCTATACTTGCCTCATTTATCAAACACAGCTAAATAAATATCAAGTCCTTCTGAGCCCCCAGGAAATCAGTCTGAGGGCTGAGAGAACAAACTGCACAACTAAAGGGATAAAAAAGGCCACACTATGGAAGGTAGGATGTGCAGTGATGGGATTTGGAGGAGAAACCCCACCACCACCGAGTTATGGTGGGGAGCAAGCCCTGATCAGAGGGAGAGAGAGAGAGAGAGAGAGAGAGAGAGAGAGAGAGAGAGAGAGAGAGAGAGAGGAGAACTGAATGCAGGGCATTTCCCAAGGGAAACACTTCCCAAAACTATTAATGGGAAAAAACAGAGAACTGATTATCACACGTTTTTACAAGCAGTTGAGCTCTAAGTCTGAAATTTTAGAAGTCTGAGCCAAAACCAGGTGGAGCCTGATGGGCATAGAGGTGCTCCTGTGGAAAAAGAGGGTAGAGGCCCTTGAGCAGACAGTGTGGTCTGAAGATCCCGTGAGGCATTGGAAGAGACAGTTCTCTTTTTTGGAGTGCATTTTGGAGAAGTGGCACTGGCTCTCCAGGGACAAAAGAGCCAGCAAGAAACACTGAGCAGACCCATTCGTTAGCATAAGAACAGAGGCACCTGCTGAACACAACTAACGTGGACACTGGCAAAAATTTTGCTATGCTTAAAAGTCCCTGCTCATATGTGCACCTGCCCCTTTGGGACAAACCAGCACTAGTCACCTCAGAGTGTGACTCTCCCACAGACAATTAGGGTATGCATATGCTGTGCCAGTTCCTTGAAATCTGGAGATTTGAAACCCAGTCTGAACACCTGAGATGAAACAAAAGAGCACTGTGCCACCAGTTGGGTACAGTTCAGAGATGGACAAGGTAAAGACAATGTTTATAAGTATGCCTGGGACAAAAGAGGGAAGATTGTTCATTCTTTTGTGAGGGTTTCCTGTGCAGTGGTGGACATGATCCACCCACTTCAGGGACTAGACAGGTGGATGGTGCCATTTTTACCGCTGTCTAGCAGCATGATTGAACATCAGTAGACAAAATAACACCCACACTGGAGGCTTGACATGATTACATTGAACCCTGCCCCCTGAGAGATACCTGTGCTTCTGAACTAGGGAAAGTGTGCCTGAGGACCAGAGCAGCAGTGCTCACAGTTTATGAGATCCAGCCCCACATCAGGGTCTGACCTGACAGCATGAAGACTGCTTGGGATTCTCTCTCCCTATTGGTCTTTCTCTCCCTCATGTGTTCTCTCTCTCTCTCTTTCTCTCTCTCAATCTCTATCTCTCTGTCTCTCCTCTCTCCCTCCCTCAATCTTTCTCTCAAAATAAATAAATAAACATCTAAAAAAGTGAATATTATGAGAAATTATATGCCAGCAAATTGGGCAATCTGCAAGAAATGGATAAATACTGGGGTGCCTGAATGGCTCAGTTACTTAAGCATTCAACTTCAGCTCAGGTCATGATCTTGCAGTTCATGAGTCCAAATCTCACGTGGGGCTCTTTATTGACAGTTCAGAGCCTAGGCCTTGCTTCGGATTCTGTGTCTTCCTCTCTCTGTCTCCTCCACTCACACTCTGTCTCTCTCAAATATAAACATTAAAAAAGTATTTTTGAAGAATGGATAAATTCCTAAGGACATGCAAACTACCAAAACTGAAACAGAAAAAATAAAAAATTGGAACAAACTCATAACCAGTAACTTAATTGAATCAGTAATAAGAAATCTCTCAAAACACAGAAGTCCAGGGCCAGATGGCTTCCCAGGGGAATTCAACTAAACATTAAAAGAAGGGTTAATAATACCTATTCTTCTAAAACTTTAAAAAATGGAGATGGAGAAAAAATATTCCAAACACATTCTATGAGTCCAGGATTAACTTCATTCCAAAACCAAAGACCCCACTAAAAAGGAGAACTACAAGCCAATATTCCTAATAAACAAGGATGTAAAAATTCTAGCAAGATACTAGCAAAATAAATCCTACAGTACATTAAAACAATTATTAACTACAATCAAGTTGCATTTATTTCATGGGTTGCAGGAGAGTTTCAATATTTCAAATCAATCAACATTAATGAAGAAAGGATAAGAACCATGTGATCTTATCAATAGATGCAGAAAAAACATTTGACAAAATACAGCATTCATTCTTAATAAAACCCTCAACAAAACAGGGATAGAGAGAACATACTTAAACAATATATGATAGACTCATAGTTAATATAATCTTTAATGGGGAAAAAACCGAAGATTTCCCTCTACAGTCAAGAAAAAGACCAGCATGTCCACTGTCACCAATGTTATTTAATGTAGGACTGGAAGTCTTAGCGTCAGGAATCTGATGAGAAAAAGAAATAAAAAGCACCCAATCGGCAAGTAAGAATTCAAGGTTTCACTATTCATGGACAACATGATATTTTAGATAGAAAACCAAAAAACTATCAAAAATTGCTAAAACTGATACGTGAATTTTAAAAAATTACAAGATATAAAATCAATGTACAGAAATCAGTTGCATTCCAGTTGCATTTCTATACACCAATAATGAAGCAGCAGAAAAATAAATCAAGAAATCAGTGCCATTTTGCAATTGTACCAAAAACATAAGATACCTAGGAATAAACGTAATCAAAGAGGTAAAAGACCTGTACTCTGAAAACTATAGACAACTTATGAAATAAATTGAAGAGGACAAATAGAAGTGAAAAAACATTTCATGCTCATGGATTGGAAGAACAAACATTGTTAAGATGTCTATATTCCCCAAGGCAATATACACATTTAATGAAATCCTTATCAAAATACCACCAGTATATTTCACAGATGTAGAACAAACAATCTTAAAATTTGTATGGAACCACAAAAGCCCCCTAATAACCAAAGCAATGCTGAAAAATAAATCAAAGCTGGAGATATCACAATTCTGGACTTAAAGCTATATTACAAAACTGCTGTCATCAAGATAGTGTGCTCCTGGAATAAAAAGTCACATAAATCAATGGAGCAGAATAGAAAACCTAATAATAGACCCAGAATTATATAGTCAACTAATCTTTGACAAAGAAGGAAAGAATATCCAATGGTGTGGATTTTTTTCTAAAGAATGTGTTGTAAGCCCTGGAGGTTAATGAGGTAAGAGCTGAAATGTGAAAAATGTTCTGGTCTCAGGCTGTCGAATGTGATAGCTTTATGAGATACACAGCCCCATGATCCACCAGAAGGAAATTAGGAAACAGAATCCTCTATAACTTCCTGACGCTCTTTGGAACTGCATATACTCCCTGCATACCTTCATGTAGCCACCAGATGTATATCTGATTAATATTTAAAGATCCTTTGCGTTGTCTTTCCATGCTTTGATACTCTTCGATAATTATATCTCATAAAATATAACATAAAAGCTATGTGATGTCTACTTCTGTGGTTTCTCTCTCATAGATGCAGTCCTGCACATCCACTCAGTCTGGTGTTCGAGAACTTCTTCAGTGCCCAGCCACACAATGGAAAACATACAGTCTCTTTAACAAATGGTGTTGGGAAAACTGTACAGTAAATTGAAAAAGAATGAAACTGGACCACTTCCTTACACCATCCCTCAAAATATATTCAAAATGGATGAAAGACCTAAATGTGAGGCAAGAAACCATACAGATCCTAGAGAAGAACACAGGCAGCAACTTTATACCTTGGCCATAACAACTTCTTACTAGACACATCTCTAGAGATAAGGGAAACAAGAGCAAAAAAGAACTATTACAACGTAATCAAGATAAAATCTTCAGTACAGTGAAGGAAACAATCAACACAACTAAAAGGCAACCTAAATGGGAGAAAGTATTTGCAGATGACATATCTAATAAAAAGTTAGTATCATAAACCTATAAAGAGATTATCAAACTAAACACCAAAAAAACAAACAATCCAGTTAAGAAATGGTAGGAAGACACCAATAAACATTTTTGCAAAGAACACATCCAGATGGCTAACAGACAAATGAAATGAGGCTCAGCATCACTCATTATCAGGGAAATACAAATCAAAATTATGATGAGATACCAACTCACACCTGTACGAATGGCTAAAATTAACAACACAGGAAATGATAGATGTAGGTAAGGATGTGTAGAAAGCGAAACCCCCTTGAACTTCTGAGGAGAACACAAACTACTACAGCCACTCTGAAAAACAGTACGGAGGTTTTTCAGAAAGTTAAAAATAGAGCTACTCTACAACCTAGGAATTGTGTACTACTAGGTATATACTCAAAAGATACAAAAATATAAATTCAAAGGTGTGTATGCACCCCCATGTTTATATCAGCATTAAGAACAATAGCCAAATTATGGATATAGCCCAAGTGTCCATTGACTGATGAATGGAAAAAGAAAAGGTGGTATACACACACACACACACACACACACACACACACACACACACACAAAGAAATATTACTCACCCATCAAAAGGAATGAAATCTTGATATATGCAATAACATGAATGGGGCTAGAGCGTATTATGCTAAGCTAAATAAGCCTTCCAAAGAAAGACAAATACCTTATGATTTCACTCATATATGGAATTTAACAAAAAAAATCACTATGTTGTATTCCTGAAACTAATATGAAATTTCATGTCAACTAGACCTTCATAAAAAAACAATCAAAAGAGAAAGTATAATGGTGATTTCTAGGGGCTGAAGAAATCAGAAAATGATAAAATTTTGTTTAATCAGCATATACTTTTAATTATGCAAGATGTAGAAGTTCTAGAGTTCTGTTACACAATAATGTGAATATAGCCAACATTTTACCAAGCTGTACACTTAAAAATTGTTGGGAAGAGAAAGTTTGTATTGTATCACAATTTTAAAAACATTGTAGAAAGAATGATCACCTTATTTAAAAATATTTTATCAATAATTAAAAGAGAAATCATTTTTCTCAGATGTCACGTTATATGTTCCCAAAGTCATTTTAATTAGTACTTTAAAAGATTCATATCTTTGCATGCATTTCTAAAATACTGTATTTCAGTCTTTAAAACATGACTTAATTGTAACATTTGGCCTAGTCACAAACTTCCATCAAACTATTTTATTTTTATAAACTACTGCAGTCTATGAATGGGGTATGACTCACTCAAATTCTACACCTTATATTCTCACATTTATAGATTTGAAACCTCGTTTTTTAAAAGATTTTATTCTAAATGTTATTATATTGCTCTGTTGTCTCTGGAAACACAGGAACTTTATTGTACTCAGGAAGTTCTCAGGGGTCTCAAAGAGTATATGTCAAAGCAGTTCATCCCCAAGACCCCTCTATCTTTTTCTTTAAGGTGCTAAGGTATAGAAGATTATATTACAACCCTAAGAGTCTATAATTGTACTCCCTTCAAATTAATAATTTTGAAATGCTACACATTTTGTTATAATGGGCAACATGAGAAAATTAGTGTTGTTATTGAGAAATGTGGGTTTAGATTCATTGTGTTTTCCTTAGGGATTATGTTTGTATTGATGTCTCTGGTGTCTTATATTCCTTGCTACCTTTCCCTCATAGAGTCCCTCTTAGGATTTCTTGTAGCGCTGGTTTGGGGGTGATGATTTCTCTCATCATTTGTTTATTTGGGAAAACCTTTATCTCTCCTTCTATATTGAATGATAGGATCGCTAGATAAAGGATTCTTTGCTGCATATTTTTCCTATTCATCACATTGAAGATTTCCTGCCATTCCTTTCTGGCTTGCCAAGTTTCAGTAGAGAGATCTGTAAGCACTCTAAGGCCCTTTTTTCCCTAGATGCTTTCAGAATTCTCTCTTGATCTTTATACTTTGCCAGTTTCACTATGATATGTCATGCTGAAGGTCGGTTCACTGAATGTAAATGGACTGAATGCTCCAGTCAAAAGACACAGGGTAGCAAAATGGATCAAACCCAAAATCCATCTATTTTCTGTCTACGAGAGACTCACCTTAGACCTGAAGACATCTTCAGATTGAAAGTAAGGGGATGGAGAAATGTCTACCTTGCGACTGGACACCAAGAGAAAGCTGGAGTAGACATACTTATATCAGATAGAGAGGACTTTAAAGTAAAGGCAGTAACAACAGATGAATAAGGACGTTATAAAATAATCACAGGGTCTCTCCATTCAGGAAGAGCTAACAATTATAAACATTTATGCGCCGAAATCGGGAGCTCCCTAATACATACAACAACTAATAACAAACAGAAGAAATCTTATTGATAAGACTGTACTAAGCGCAGGGGATTTTAATACCCCACTTAAACAATGGATAGGGCAACCAGACAAAAAATAACTAAAGAAACAATAGACCTGAAAGGAACATTGGAGCATATGGAATTAATATATTTATAACTCTGCATCCTGAAGCTAGGAAATTCACTTTCTTCTTGAGTGCACATGGCACATTTTCCAAGATAGATCACATACTGGGGCATAAAATAGCCTTCAATAAATACAAATCAATTGAGATCATACCATGCACACTTTCAGATCACAGTGCTATGAAACTTGAAATCAACCACAGGGAGAAGTCTCAAAACCCTCCAAAAATGTGGAGGTTAACAATTACCCTACTGAAGAATGATTGGGAGAACCAGGCAATTAGAGATGAAATTAAAAAATATAAGGACACCTGAAAATGAAAATACAACAATCCAAACTCTCTGGGATACAGCAAAGGCAGTCCTAAGAGGAAAGTTCATTGCAATCCAGGCCTATTTCAACAAACCAGAAAAAGCGCACAATCAAAACCTAGGAGAGCACCTCAGGAAACTAGAAAGGGAGCAGCAAGAGCCCCGCAAACCCAGCAAAAAAAACCCCAGAAATAATAAAGATCAGGGAAGAATTAAAGAAGATGAATCCAAGAGTTGGTTCCTTGAAAAAATGTACAAAATCGATAAACCTTTAGCTAGGCTTCTCAGAAAGAAAAGAGAGAACACTCAAATAGACAAAATCAGGAAGGAAAATGGATCTATTACAACAGATACCTCAGAAATACAAGCAACCATCAGAGATTACTATGAAGAATTATATGCCAACAAACGTGACAATCTAGAAGAAATGGACAAATTCCTAAATGCACATGCACTACCAAAATTCAAATGGGAAGAGGTAGAAAATCTGAGCAGAACCATAACCAGTGAAGAAATTGAATCAGTTATCAAAAATCTCCCAACGAATAAATGCCCAGGGCTGGATGGATTCCCAGGGGAATTCTTCCAGAAATTTAAAGCAGAGTCAACACCGATACTTCTCAAGTTATTCCAGAATATAGAAATGGAAAGACTTCCAGACTCATTCTACGAAGCACATACCACTTTGACTCCTAAGCCAGGCAGACAGCCAAAAAAAATAATAAAATAAAGAACTACAAAAAAAAAAAAAAAGAACTAAGGCCAATATTCTTAATGAATACAGATGCAAAAATACTCGACAAGACACTAGCAAATCCAATTCAACAGCATATAAAAAGAACTACCCATTTTGATCAAGTGGGATTCATTTCCAGGTTACAGGTCTAGTTCAATATTTGCAAATCCATCAATGTGATACATGACATAAACAAAAGAAAAGATAAAAACCATATGGTCCTGTCAATAGATGCAGAAAAAGCATTTGACAAAATACAGCACCCTTTCTTAATAAAAACCCTTGAGAAAGTCGGAATAGAAGGAACTTACCTAAACATTATAAAAGCAATTTATGCAAAACCCACAGCAAATATCATCCTCAATGAGGAAAAACTGAGAGCTTTCCCCCTGAGATCAGGAACATGACAGGGGTGTCCACTTTCACCGCTGTTCTTTAACATAGTGATGGAAGTCCTAGCATTTTAGCCACTCTGACTGGCATGAGGTGGTATCTCAGTGTAGTTTTGATTTGTGTTTCCCTGATGATGAGTGACACTGAGCATCATTTTATGTGTCTGCTGTCCATCTGGATGTCCTCTTTGTAAAGGTGTCTGTTCATGTCTTCTGCCCATTTCTTCACGGTATTATATGATTTTTGGGTGTGGAGTTTGGTGAGTTCCTTATGGATTTTGGATACTAGCCCTTTATCTGATATCATTTGCAACTCTCCTTTCCCATTGTGTCAGCTACCTATTAGGTTTTTTTTTATTGTTTTCTTTGCATTGCAGAAGGTTTTTATCTTGATGAGGTCCCAACAGTTCATTTTTACTTTCATTTCCCTTGCCTTTGGGGATGTGTCCAGTAGGATATTGCTGTGGTTGAGGTCAAGCGGGTTGTTTCCTAATTTCTCCTCGAGATTTTGATGCTTTCCTGTCTCACATTCAGGTCCTTTATCCATTTTGAGTTTATTTTTGTGTATGGTGTAAGAAAGTGGTCTAGTTTCATTCTTCTGCATGTTGCTGTCCAGTTTTCCCAACAACACCTGTTGAAGAGACTGTCTTTTTTCCATTGAATACTCTTTCCGGGTTTGTCAAAAATTAATTGGCCGTACATTTGTGGGTCCAGTTCTGGGTTGTCTATTCTATTCCATTGGTCTATGTATCTGTTTTTGTGCCAATACCATACTGTCATGATGATGACAGCTTTATAGTAGAGGCTAAAGTCTGGGATTGTGATGCCTCTCATTTTGGTTTTCTACTTCAATATTACTTTGGCTATTTGGGGTCTTTTGTGGTTCCATATGAATTTGAGAATAGCTTGTTCTAGCTTTGAGAAGAACACTGGTGCAATTTTAATGGGAATTGCATTGAATGTGTAGATTGCTTTGGGTAGTAATGACATTTTCACAATGTTTATTCTTCTGATATATGAGCATGGAATTTTTTTTTCCATTTTTTGGTGTCTTCTTCAATTTATTTCATAACTTTTCTATAGTTTTCATCATATAGAACGTTTACATTCTTGGTTAGCTTTACTGCTAAGTATTTTATGGTTTTTCGTGCAATTGTGAATGGGATCAGTTACTTGATTTCTCTTTCTGCTGTTTTATAATTGGTGTGTAGGAATGCAACCGATTTCTGATCATTGATTTTGTAACTTGCAACTTTACTGATTTCCTGGATCAGTTCTAGAAGGCTTCTGGTGGAGTCTGATGGGTTTTCAATGTTGAGTATTATGTTGTCTGCCAAAAGTGAAAGGTTGACTTCTTCTTTGCCAATTCTAATGTCCTTTATTTCATTTTGTTGTCTGATTGCTGTTGCTAGGACTTCCAGCATTATGTTAAACAACAGTGGTGAAGGTGGACACCCTGTTATGTTCCTGATTTCAGGGGGAAAGCTCTCAGTTTTTCCCCATTGAGGATGACATTAACTGTGGGCTTTTCATAAGTGGCTTTTATGATGTTTAAGCAAATTCCTTCTATTCCGACTTTCTGAAGTGTTTTTATAAAGAAAGGGTGCTGTATTTTTCAATGCTTTTTCTGCATCTCTCCACAGGATCATATGGTTCTTATCTTTTTTGTTGTTGTTGTTGTTCATGTGATGTATCACATTGATGGATTTGCAACTATTGAACCAGCCCTATAAGCCAGGAATGAATCCCACTTGATCATGATGGATAATTTTTTTATATGCTGTTGAATACCATTTGCCAGTATCTCGTTGAGTATTTTTGCATCTGTATTCATTAAGGATATTGGTCTATAGTTCTCTTTTTTTGTTGGGTCTCTGTCTGGTTTGGGTATCAAGGTGATGCTGGCTTTGTAGAATGAGTGGAAGTTTTCCTTCTATTTCAATTTTTTAATAGTTTGAGAAGAATAGGTATTAGCTCTGCATTAAATATCTGGTAGAATTCCCCTGGGAAGCTTTCTAGCCCTGGGCTCTTATTCATTGGGAGATTCTTGATAAAGGATTCAATTTCTTCACTGGTTATTGGTATATTCATGCTTCCTATCTCTTCCCATTTGAATTTTGGTAGTGCATGTGCATTTAGGAATTTTCCATTTCTTCAAGGTTGTCTAGTTTGCATATGATTTTTATAGTAATCTCTAATGATTGCTTGTCTTTATAAGGGATTGGTTGTAATATCCATTTTCCTTCATGATTTTGTCTATCTGGGTGCTCTCTCTTTTCTTTCTATGGAGCCTGGCTAGGAGTTTATCAATTTTGTTTATTTTTTCAAAGAACCAACTCTTGGATTCATTGATCTGCTTGACTGTTTTTTTGGATTCTATATTGTTTATTTCTGCCCTGATCTTTATTATTTCTTTTCTTCTGCTGGGTTTGGGGTGCTCTTGCTGCTCCCATTCCAGGTCCATTAAGTGCTCTGTTAGATTTTGAATTTTCGCTTTTTCTAGTTTGTTGAAATAGGCCTGGATTGCAATATACTTTACTCTTAGGACTGCCTTTCCTGCGTCCCAGAGATTTTGGATTGTTTTATTTTTGTTTATATTTGTTTCGCTGTATTTTTTATTTCTTCTCTAATTGCCTGATTAGCCCAATCATTCTTTAGTATGGTGGTTTTTAACCTCCACATTTTGAAGGTTTTCCAGACTTTTTCCTGTGGTTTATGTCAAGCTTCATAGCATTATGATCCAAAAGTGTGCATGGTATGATCTCAATTTGTTTATATTGATGGAGGGCTGTTTTATGCCCAAGTATGTGATCTATCTTGGAGAATGTGCCATGTACACTCAAAAAGAAGGTGAATTTTCTAACTTCAGGATGCAGAGTTCTAAATATATCTATCAATTCCATCTGTTCCAATGCATCGTTCAGGTCTATTGTTTCCTTAGTGATTTCTGTGTGGTTGTAATATTCATTAATATCAGTGGTATTTTAAAGTCCCCTGCAATTAGCACATTCTTATTAATTAGATTTTTTTCTGTCTGTGATTGTTTTATGTATTTGGGCGCTCCCGAATTTTGCACATAGAGGTTTACAATTGTTAGCTCTTCCTGATGGAGAGACCCTGTAATTATTATATAATGTCCTTCATCTTTTGTTAGTGCCTTTACTTTAAAGTCCAGTTTGTCTGATATAAGTATGGGTACTCCAGCTTTCTTTTGGCTAACAGTGGCATAATAGATATTTCTCCATCCCTTTACTTTCAATCTGAAGGTGTCTTCAGGTCCAAAATGTGTCTCTTGTAGACACAAATAGATGGGTTTTGGCTTTTTATCCATTCTGCTACCCTGTGTCATTTGATTGGAGCATTCGGTCCATTTACATTCTGTGTTATTACTGAAAAATGTGGGTTTAGATTCATTTTGTTCTCCGTAGAGCTTATATTTGTAATGGTGTTTCTGGTACCTTGTATTCTTTGCAACATTTCCCTCATAGAGTCCTCCTTAGGATTTTTTGTAGGGCTGGTTTGGTGGTCATGAATTCTTTTAAATTTTGTTTATTTGGGAACACCTTTATCTCTCCTTCTATTTTCAATGACAGGCATGCTGGATAAAGGATTCATGGATGCATATTTTTCTGTTCATCACATTGAAGATTTCCTGCCATTCCTTCCTGGACTGCCAAGTTTCAGTTGATAGGTCTGTAACCACTCTGATAGGTTTCCCTTTGTACATGAGGGCCCTTTTATCCCTAGCTGCTTTCAGAATTCTCTCTTTATATTTTGCCAGATTCACTATGATATGTCATGCCGAAAGTTCATTCAAATTACGTCTTATGCGGGTTCCTTGTACCTCTTGAATTTGAATGTCTATTTCAATCCCCATATTCAGAATATCCTCTGTCATAATTTGGTCTAGTACCCCTTCAGGACGTCTCTCTCTGCCTCTTCAGTAATTCCTGTGATAAGGATGTTGTTCCATTTGATAGTATCACTCATATCTCGAAGTCTCCTTTCCTGTTCCTGGATCAATTTCTCTCTCTCTCTCTCTGTCTCTCTGTCTCTCTGTCTCTCTGTCTCTCTCTCTCTCTCTGGATTCCTCTTTTACTATAGCCATTCCTTTTAATTCACCTATTCTTCTCGCTGGCTCTTCAATCCGTGAGGTGGCGGTCTCCATTTTATTATTCACCTCATTTATAGACTTTTTCTTAACTCATCACACCTATTTTGAAAATCGCTATTCATTGTATCAGTAGCTACTCTGATGCTTTTTTCAACCACAGAGATTAATTTTATGACAATTGTTCTTAATTCTTGTTCAGTTATGTTGTTTAGATCTGTTTTGAGCAGTTCTGTGGCTGTGACTTCTTCCTGGAGTTTGTTTAGAGGAGAGTTCTTTTCGTTTTGTTATTTTGGCTAGTTTTCTCTCTCTTGTAAATTTTAAAAGCTCATTGGGCACTGTGCACCTGTTAGTATTGCTCTGTTAAAGGAGGCTTATTGACTCTCCAGGGCTTGTCATTTCAGGAAATGTTCTTTTAATTGTGTCTCAGTTTCTCTTGTTGTGCCTTTGAATATTTTATTTCCCTACTCAGCGATATTTGGGACTCTCAATCATGTGTACTTTGGTTTGAATCTTGGGGTAGCCCTGAAAATGAAAAGAGAGAGACAACACACAGGGAACAGAAGCAAGCAAACACACAGAAAAATCAAACAAACAAATTAAAAGGGGGAAAGGAAGAAAGAAAAGGAAGGGAGAAGAAGAAGAGAAGGAAAAAATAAGGGGTGCAGAGACAACGAAGGTCAATGGACAGTCAAAAAGTGTATAACCAGTCGAGGGGATTGATAAGGATGAGATAAGGGAGAATATATCTGGATGGTAAGAGCAGAAAAAAATTGGGAGAAAGGAAAAAGGAAAATAAAGAGTAAAAATTTTAAAAAATAACAAAAAGAGTAAAAAAGGTAATAATAATAAAGAATAAGTACCTAAAAGCAGCAGCTCCCCCTAATGGATAGGCGTGGTTTGGTGTAGGTAGGTCTCAGGGGCTACTCTCTGAGGCCCTGCCTTGTTGGTTGAGGAGAGTAGAATGGCGGCGTCCCAAGCTCTGCTGGAACTAAGCTCTGCAAGCCACTCTCATGAGTCCAATCTCCTTGTGGCGCAGCTGAGCCAAGCTGTAATTTCCATGCCCGCCTAGCTTCAAAATTGTAGTCCATGCACTTTTATGCTACCACAGATGAGATGTACTTACTTTGGCAGCTGGCTTCTTAGCTGGGATCTCGTAGGAGGAGGGAGCAGTTTCTTTTGGTGCCAGCCAGGATTTGTGCTGCCGCTGCTGGAGGCAGCAAAGTGAGCGCCCTGCAGTTGTCACTGCCGCCAATTCCCTCCAGGGATCATGCAGGGATGGGGGCTGTTTTTTCCTTGTGCCACTTGGGATTAGGGATTCGTGCTGCCCAGCAGTTATATATGGAGTATGACTTTTTCTCTCCGTGCTAGGTTAAACGTTCTTTATCTCTTCTCTAGAGAAGAGCTTGTTCTTCTATGAGCTTGTTCAGTTTCTCTTTCTCTTCCCTTTGTCTCTCAGGGGCTCTACACACTTTCCCTGTGTTGGGCTGAGGCTTCCACCTTCCCTGCCCCTCTTGGACTGTCCTGTTTTCCAATCTGCCCAGTTCACACTCACTCACTCAGGCATGTCTGAGGTTGTCTTCTTTCTGGAGTCTGTATTTTTTCCTTCCACCCTTACAGATAAGAGTAATGTCAATCTCAGTTCAATAGATGGGGCACAGGAAGTTACAGAGCTCCTTTCTTCTACGCCATCTTGGCTCCTCCCCTCTTTAGTCTCTTGATATGGTGAAATACATTGATTGTTAATCTAATGTTGAGTGACCTTTCATTCTCATCAGTAATCTCTTATGTTGTAAAAATTTTTTTCTTTCTTTTTCTTTCTTTCTTCATTTTTAAAATCTATTTATAAAACTGCTTATATATTGCTAAAGATATTTGCATTTATAATCTTGTAGTATATTGGCCTACATTTTTAAAAATGTTCATTGATTTATTTTTTGAGACAGAACATTCAGTTGGGGCAGTGGCAGAGGGAGAGAGAATCCCAAGCATGCTCCACTCTGTCAGCACAAAACTTGACATGGGGCTCGATTCCATGAATTGTGAGATCATGACATAAGCTGAAATCAAAAGCTAGACACACAACTGACTGTGCCATTCAGGCACCCCCTACCATAATTCATTTTTAACTCTTTGAGGATTATACTGTTTTCTACAGTGGCTGCATCAGTTTGCATTCTCACCAATATTGTAAGTGTGTTCCTTTTTCTTCACATCATCCCCAACACATTTTGTTTCTTGTGCTGTTGATTTTAGCCATTTTGATGGGTGTAAGGTGACATCATATGGTAGCTTTGTTAAGCATTTCCTTGAAGGTAAGTGATGATGAACATATTTTCTTATGTCCATGGACCATCTGTATGTCTTCTTAGAAGTAATATCTATTCATGTCTTCTGCCCTTTTTTAATTGGATTATCTGTGTTTTGGGTGTTCAGTTTTATATATTCTTTATATATTTCGTATACTGCTCATCAGATATGTTATATGCAAATACCTTCTCCCATTCTGCAAGTTCCTTTTTAGTTTTGTTGATTGTTCCCTTTGCTATGTGGAAACTTTTTACTTTGATGTGATCCCAATAGTTTATTTTTGTTTTAGTTTCCCCTACCTCAGGAGACATATCTAGATAGAAGTGCTATAATTGATGTCAAAGAACTTAATAACTGTGTTCTCTTCAAGGTGTTTATGGTTTCATGTCTCAGATTTAGATCTTTCATCCTATTTTAACTTATTTTTGTGTATGATGTAAGAAAGTGGTCCAGTTTCTTTCTTTTGCATGTTGCTGTCCACTTTTCCCAGCACCAATGAAGAGACATTACATTCCTCATTGGATATTCTTTCCTGGTTTGTCAAAAATTAATTGACCAGATAGTTGTTGGTATACTTCTGAGATTTCTACTGTTCCATTGATCTATGTGTCTATTTAATCTCCAGTACCATACTGTTTTGATTACTACAACTCTATAATATAGCTGGAAGTCTGGAATTATTATGCCTCCAGCTTTACTTTTCTTTTTCAAGATTGCTATGACTATCCGGGGTCTTACTGGTTATCTACAAATTTTAGGACTGTTTGTTATAGTTCACTGAAAAATCTTTTGGTATTTTGATAAGGATTGCTTTACATGTGTGGTTTGCTTTGGATAGTATAGACATTTTAACAATATTTTTTCTTTCAATCCATGAGTGTGGAATGTGTTTCCATTTCTTTGTGTCATCTTCGGTTTCTTTCATCATCATTTTTTAAACTTTTTTAATGTTTTATTTTATTTTTTTGAGAGAGAGAGAGAGAGAGAGAGCGAGCAAGGGAGGGTCAGAGAGAGAGGGAGACATAGATTCTGAAGCAGGCTCCAGGATCTGAGCTATCTATAAGCACAGAGCCCAACAGGGGTCTCGAACACATGAACCATGAGATCATTACCTGAGCCAAAGTTGGATTCTCAACCGACTGAGCCACCAGGCACCCCTCATCAGCATTTTATAGGTTTCAGAGTAAATGTCTTTCACCCATTTAATTATGTTTATTTTTAGTTATCTTATTATTTTTGGTGTAATTGTAAATAGGATTGTTTTTTAAATTTCCGCTCCTTCTTTATTACTGTATAGAAATGCAACTGATTTGTGTATGTTGATTTTGTATCCTGTGACTTTACTGAATTCATTTATCAGTTCTAGGGCAGGGGGAGTCCTTATGAGTTTCTATATATAGTATCATATCATTTGCAAATAGTAACAGTTTTACTTCTTTACCAATTTTGTGGGTGCTTTTATTTCTTTTTTCTTGCCTAATTGCTGTTGCTAAGACTGCCAGTACTATGTTGAGACAAAGTGGGGAATGTGGATATCCTTGTCTTGATTCTGACCTTACAGGAAAACTGTCAGTTTTTCTCCATTGAGGATGATATTCATGGTGGATTTTTCATATATGGCTTTCATTATGTTGTTATGTTTCCTTTAACCTGATTTGTTGAGGGTATTTATCATCAAATGCTTATTCTGTATCAAATTTAAATGATAGTATGCATCTTATTCTTTCTCTTATTGGTGCGATATATCTTGCTGATTGATTTGTCAATATTGAACCCTCCTTGTAACCCAGGAATAAATCCGAGTTCATTGTGGTGAATGATTTTTAAATGTATTTTTGAATTTCATTTGCTAGTATTTTGCTACAGAGTTATGGGCCTGTGGTTCTCTCTCTTGCTCTCTCTCTTTCTCTCTTTATTGTCATGTCTTTATCTGGTTTCAGTATCAGGGAAATGCTGTCTTCATAAAATGAATTTGGAAATTTTCCTTCTTTTTACACTTTTTGGAATAGTTTGGAAAGAATACCAATGGACTCTTCTTTAAATGTTTCATAGTATTTGCCTGTGGAACAATCTGGTCCTGAACGTTAGTTTGTTGGAAGTTTTTTTTTTAATATTTTATTGTCAAATTGTTTTCCATACAACACCCAGTGCTCTTCCCCTCAAGTGCCCTCCACCATCACCACGACCTCTCTTCCCCCCTCCCCCCTCCCCTCCAACCCTCAGTTCATTCTCAGCATTCAATAGTCTCTCAAGTTCTGCATCCCTCTCTCTCCCCAACTCTCTCTCCCTCCTCCGTTCCCCCTGGTTCTCCATGAGGTCTCTCTTGTTTTCCTGCTAGACCTATGAGTGCAAACATATGGTTTCTGTCCTTCTCTGCCTGGCTTACTTCACTCAGCATGACACCCTCAAGGTCCATCCACTTTCCTACGAAGGGCCATATGTCATTCCCTCTCATTGCCATGGAGTACTCCATCGAGAATATATACCACATCTTCTTGATCCATTCGTCAGGTGATGGACATTTAGGCTCCTTCCATGTTTTGGCTAT
>NC_043717.1:60596104-60613933 GCF_006229205.1 Suricata suricatta | reverse complement strand
TTTAGTATCATGCTTCCTTGTATATAGGCCCAGTTATCTGTTCTAGTACTAAGGTGTATTGCAATGTCAACATTTTATTATTTTTAAAAGGTTGAAGAATCTCCCTTGATTTAATTTATAATATTTATGTTTTTAATTTTTTTTGCATTTAAATGTCATATGATAAACAACAAATTGTTCTAAGGTATCATATTAGACTCAGGTTGAATAGCTATCCAATTAAGACTTTAACTATTTTCATCAAACAGATTAAAATTCATAAGAGAGGAAATATCATTGATGGACCTCCAAGTAAAGGTAGAGTTATAAAAAAAAAAGACTAACCATATGATCCAGCAATTTCTTTTCAGGATATGAATTCAGTACTTTGGAGAGATACCTGCACTCCCACGTTCACTGCAGCATAATTCACAACAACCAGGATATGGAAACAGCCTAAGTGTTGATTGGTGAGTGGATAAAGAAAATATGTTATTTGAAATATTATTCTAATTATTAAAAAGAAGGAAGTGCTGCTATTTGTAACAACATGGATGAACTTAGAGGACATTATGCTAAGTGAAATAAACCAGAGACAGAAAGAAAAATACGAGTTGTTTTCACTTACATATAGAATCTAAAAAAGTCTAACACAAAGAAGCTGAGAGTAGAATGGTGGCTACCAGGGGCAAAGAAGTAAAGGAAATGAGGAGATACTGATCAAAGGATACAAAGTTGCAGTTATGTAGGATGAATAAGACTACAGATTATGTATAGCATGATGATTTTTATTTTTAGAGAGGGAGAAAGCGAGGGAGAGAGACCACACGCATGAGCGGGTAGGGGAAGGGGTAGAGAGAGGGAGAGAGAATCATAAACCTCTCTCTGGTGTGGAGCACAATGCATGGCTTGATTGCATGACCCTGAGATCATGACCTAATCAAAATCATGAATTGGATTCTTAACGGACTGAGTCACTCAGACTTCACAACTAATGTAAAGAATACTAAAGTGAATACTGGAAATTTGCTAGGAAAATAGATTTCAGGTCCTCTCATTACACACAAAAAATCGTAGCTAGGAGGACATGATAGGTTAATTAGCATGGCTATCATAATCCTTTTACTATGCATATGTATATGAAATCATATTGTACATGTTAAGCATGCACAATTTTTGTTAAAAATAGGTTTTAGTCTTGTTTTAATTAAATTTCCATTTAAATATCCTCAAAATTGTAAAAGCAGAGAAGTTAGGTAGAAGCTGTATTACTTTTGATAACTTTTAAGGGTTATATAGAATGGATTTTCTAGGTGTATGTTAAGAAGTTTGTATTACATTCACTTTGGAAATCTGTTGAGACTAGATTTTAGGTCAGTTCAATGAATAATTTAGGACCTAATGAAGTTTGACTCACTAAATACAGAAAGGAAATAATGAAAATAATTTTCATTTTCAGAATAAAAAAATTCTTAATTTATTTTTTATTGTTTTTTTAAAATTTATTATTGAAACAGAAAGAAACAGAGCATGAGTAAGGGAGGGGAAGAGGGAGAGGGAGACGCAGAATTGGAAACAGGCTCCAGGCTCTGAGCTGTCAGCATAGAGCCCAATGCAGGGCTCGAACCCACCAACCGTGAGATCATGACCTGAGCCGAAGTCGGTTGCTTAACTGAGTGAGCCACCCAGTTGCCCCCCCCCAAAATTCTTAATTTGAAAAGTCTTGTTTTATCTACAAATGTCTGGACCTTGACTTAGATCTACTTGGGATTATGGAAGTCTCTGTTACTCCAAAGTAGTAAAAACATGTACATCTTTCATCTGATAAGTGTTCCAAATATTACTTAGGGAATTTAAATAATCTTTCACCCACTAGTTCCCAGAAACTCAACTTTACATAAATGTGTGGCCTCCTTGAACATTCAGTATTCTAATATGGAGTGGGGCTCTATATATGAAAGAGGCTTACCTAGGTGAGACCAGGCTTAGACTCAAAACAACAACTCTTCCAGGGAGCTATCTAGGATACTATACTGCATTTACTTGAAATTGTCCTGATCCTTTCCTTCTGTAGCCACCACCAAATTTGCCCATTTTTACAGATGAATTTTTAAAACAAGGCACCAGAAAAAAAGGAACTTTTCATTACATTCAACTTTGTATAGTAACAATAAGTTATTAACATGCCAATTGTTTTTATATAATAATGTCTTTATTTCTAAATATTTATTTCTTTTTGAGAGAGAGATAGCACAAGTAAGGGAAAGACAGAGAGAGAGAGAGAGGGACAGAGGATCCGAGCAGGGTCTGTGTTGACATCAGAAAGCCAGACATGGGGCTTGAACTCAGGAACCAGGAGATCATGACCTGAGCCAAAGTCGGATGTTTAATTGACTGAGCTACCCAGGCACCCCAATAATGCTTTTAAATGCCTCAATAGGGTTGGTGCCTTCCATAGGTTTTCCTTTGAAAATTTAAATTTAAATTTACTTTCCAAGTCTCTATTCATTTGTTATGAGTTCAAAAGATCTGAAATTTGAATGGATTAATTAGACCTTTTGAACAAAATTACTCTAAAATATCTATGTCTTACTTCGGCTAACTCTAACTTAAAAAGCAGTTGTTGTCAAAGTGCAGTCCCCAAGCCAGCATCATGAGAATCCCTGGGAACATGGTAGAAATGCAAACACTCAGTTTCCAATCCCATTTTACTGAGTCAGAAACACTAGGGTTCAGACATCTGTGTTTTGACAAATCCCTGCAGAAAATTCTGATGTACACATTCAGTGACTTAGAGTATGATGTTAATAAGACCATAACTGTAAGTCTAAAATTATCTGGTTCAATTTAATGTAAATTCTATGTAGACACCTTAAATACTGAGAGAACCTAGTAAGCAAGTATGGATGGGCCTAGGGGAACCTTTCATCATTACCTCAGTCATGAGAACTCTAATCACATGTTTTACTGTAGGTAACAACAATTTTGCAAATTATATGCAAAAGACATTCTGAAACTAGTTAAATTGATACTTGCACACATTTGTATATTTTAATTGCCTTACAGAGTTATGAGTATGTTTGAAGTTTGAATAGGGTAACATAGCTATTCCCATATTCTTTTTTAATTTGTTATTTATTTGGGGGGGGGGGCAATAGAAGAAGAGAGAATCCTAAGCAGGCTCCGCACTGTCAGCAGAAAGCACTATGTGGGGCTTGAACTCATGAACCATGAGATTATGACTTGGGTAAAAATTAGTTGCTTAAATGACTGAGCCACCCAGGTGCCCTAGATATTTCCATATTCTTAATCAGTGACCTTATCTTAGAAGTAACTCTCTTCAACAAGCTTCTAAGATTTGCTAGAAACCCAATGGAAAATTGTGAGTTAGGAAAGAGACATCAAATAACTTGTCAAATTGGCTAACTCAATTGTTGTGAACAATGCTATGAAGGATATGGGCAGTCAGATTATTTTCACAGCTTGTGTATTCTTTTGTCTTGTAAAAATGTATCCATTTTATTAATTATAGTTACTATATATATTTACATCATCCTTGGAATTCATTTTCTGTCATTCTAGCGTTTTGGCAAACCCACTAGTAAAATTAACTATTCTTTCCCCCTGGAAAATAGCATTATAACCAATATGTTGACATGATTTGAAGAGATTTAGAAATAAAAAGAAAATAAAATTTTACTTCTTGTTATTATCCTTATATAGAATAGAGTAGAATTCCTTTTTAGCAACATACCATTGTTACAACCTAAGGAGTTGAAGCTAAATCATATGTAAGTATCTTTCATAAATATTCTATGAGTTAGACTACAAATGATGGTTACCACTCTTCCTACTTCTAGACTTATTAAGGGATTTCACTTTTCATGCACTGTAAACTTTAGGTACTGTTCAAAGAAGAACAACTCTTAAATTATGAACATATTTATAATTTATTTACTGTTTAATTTCATTAATTTCAACAAAAAGACAATAATGACCTCACATTTTACAAGGAAGTGTGAAATGCTCTCCTTTTGAAATTGATTTGTAGGGGGATCAAAGTGATTATTTTTAGAGAATGAAAGTTCTCTGACACACCTAAGGGATTATTTAAATATTATAGGTACAGCATTTGTTAAAGCCTAAACACTTAAAACTTCACTGTTTGTACTGGTGCCTGTGTGGCTCAGTCAGTTCAGTGTCTGACTCTTGATTTTCGCTCAGATCATGATCTCACCATTCTTGAGATCAAGCCCCGTGTGGGGGTCAGCTTTGGATTCTCTCTCTCTCTCTCTCTCTCTCTCTCTCTCTCTCTCTCTCTCCCTACCACACTTGAGATTTCTCTCTCTCAAAAATAAACAGATAAGCATTAAAAAACTTCCATGTTTGTGTACATGAATCCATTTTTATATTTTATGTGTGAATACCTTCAAAATAAAATATTTGAAGATTTTCCTAATTGTGCTTTTATGTTCCATGTTTGCTTACTACTTTCCAGCTATTTTGATTATAAACTTTGAAGAATGCTGAGATACTATGTGGCTTTTTCTATAATTATACCACAAATATGCATGACTTTGTATATGCTACGGTTTAGAAATCAGTACCACAGTGTAGAATCCATGGGTTGTCGGTGATCTGCTGATCAAAGGCTCTTGGTTCATATATTACACCCCTTCAGTGGGGCCAAGAAGTTTTTATCTCCAAATGGGTAAGTTAACTTTTATCACTTAAATTTCATGATCACTTATTTTCACCTCTGACCCTGGTAATTCAATGTATACCATTTATCACAGGATAAATGAGTCACCGTGAAGGTTTAAGTGTACCCTTTCTTTAGTCCTGAAAATACTCAGAATACATGCTCTAATGGGGGTGGATCCCATCTCATCACCTTTTATGATGAACAGTATATTATTTAGAAACTAGATGCTATGCATCCCAGTTCCAGAGATACCAAAGTTATTACTAAATATTGTGTAAACTTTTAATGTTATGGTAGAATAATTAGAGATCCAGAGATACATAGGCATACAGAAAATTTCAGGCTAAAAATTTGCTAAAGACTAAAGAGAGCAAGAACCTCTGCTACATATACTTTGCTGAAGACTGAAGCTTGAGTCTTTCTTAATGTCTGCCTTTGTGCTTAAATAAAGCTATCATCCTTTTCACCAGCATCTAAGAACCTCTGGGCTAGGACATAATAGGTCCTGGTTACTAGGAACTTAAAGTCAGACAATACATCTTTGATATAGGGAATCAACACAGAACAAAGAAGCATTAAACTCTGCAGAGTTAAGTAGTGTCATACGTTTTTATATTAGCCAATGGCTTTACCACAGTGTCTAGATAGAGTATTATTTGTCCATCTAACATATTGAGCGCCAGCCTTATGCTCTAAATGCAGAGGTTAATAGGTTAATTCACTAACATGAAAGTATCAAAATTTGTTAGTAAAGAAATTTAAAGTGTTGAAATATGGAAAATATTTATGGAAGTAAAGAGGAATAGGTGACTAATTTTCCCCAGGGATTAGTGGAAGTAGGAAATGGAGAGGGAAGGTAATATCAGAGGGATTTCACAGAGTAACAGAGTGGGATAGAAGGTTTGACATCAGACAGACCTAGTTTTAATTTTAGAATTTCCATTTAATATCTGTGAGGTCTTGGTAAAAACAATGAACCTTTTTGGGCTCAGTTTCCTCATCTCTGAAATACAGATAATATATTTTTTACAAATTGTTATGAGTGTAAAATGAATTCGTGAAAAGCATATGTCTGGAACATAGTGGGCTCTCACTAAACAGTAGCTGTTAGTATTTACTACTACTAAAAATAAGTTGTTTAGGAAGACTAGGATAGGGAAGATATAATAACACATGCATGGCTTTGACAGGCATCTGAGGTAGTAGATGAAGATGGAAAGATAGCCAGATGCCAATTGGTAAAAACCTTTGAATTCAGAGCTAATAAGTATGGATATTTTACTGGAGATGATGGAGTATCATTGAGTAATTTTGATTCCTGGGTTGCCAGTGAGGAGGATGGCTTGGAGAAAGAGTATAGATTTAGTCAGAAAGACAAGTTAAGAGGAATCATTAGTATCACTAATTCAAGGAAATATTCTATGAGATGAACTGAGGCAATGAGAGTGGGAGATGGAGCAGACATCAAAAAATATTTGAGGGGCACCTGGCTTTCTCAGTCGGTTAAGCATCCAACTCCTGATTTCAGCTCAGGTCATGATCTCTTGGTTTGTGAGTTTGAGTTCCATGTTAGGGTCTGTACTGATAGTGCAGAGCCTGCTTGGGGTTCTCTCTCTCCCTCTCTCTCTGCACCTCACCCACTTGTTCTCTCTCTCTCCCTCTCTCTCTCTAAAGTAAACAAATAAACGTAAAAATATTTGAGATAGAATTAAAGAGACTTGTTAAATGAAAGAACTGAGAAACAGGAATTTATTAAAACCTTTGAGTTGAGGAAGGAGTATTTTTTAAAATGAGAGACGTATGCATGTTTATATGTTAAGGGGAATGTTGGATGAATAAACATATGGACATTAAGTTTTATACAGAAACAAATAAATATATTCATAGTGGAATATTACTTAACCAAAAAAAAGAATGAAATCTTGCCATTTGTAACCACATGGTTGGAGCTAGAGAGCATTATACTAAGAAAAATAAGTTAGTTAAGGAAAGACAAATAGCATATGATTCCACTTATAAATGGAATTTAAGAAACAAAATAAATGAACATGGAGGGGGTGGGGTAAGAGAGGAAAACCAAGAAAAGCCTCTTTTTTTTTTTTTAAAGATTTTTAAAGTTTATTTACTTTTTCAGGTAGAGAGAGAGGAGAGAGAGAGAGAGAGAGAGAGAGAGAGAGAGAGAGAGAGAGAGAGAGAGACTCCCAATCAGGCTCGACACTGTCAGCACAGAGTCCAATGCAGGGCTTGAATCCACAAACGTTGAGATCATGACCTAAGCTGAAACCAAGAGTCAGACATTTAACCAACTGAGCAATTCAGGTGCCCTTTTCTTTTAAAGTTATTTATTTATTTATTTTGAGAGAGACAGAAAGTGAGTGTTAGTGGGGGAGGAGCAGAGACTAACGGGGACAGAAGTTCTGAAGCTGACTCTGTGCTCACAGCAGAGACCCATACACAAGGCTCAAACTCAAAAGCCATGAGATCATGACCTGAGCCAAAGTCCAATGCTTAACTGATTGACCCACCAGGTGCCTTGAACAGACTCTTAAGTATAGAGGACAAATGGAGGGGTACTGGGTGGGGTGTGTAAAATAGGTGATGGGTATTAAGGAGGACACTTGTGATGAGCACTGGGTATTGTATGTAAGTGTTTAATCATTAAATCCTACATCTGAAACTAATACACTGTATGTTAACTAATTGGAATTCAAATAAAAATTTTGAGAAAGAGAAAAAGGAATACATTCATAGGAGGCAGCTTCTAAATTAGGTGATGTGGCGTATTTATCAAATGCACAAAACAAAGGATACATTAATTCATTCAGCAAATATTTACTGGGCCCCATTATATTCCAGGTGTTATGCTAATTGCCAGAGTGAATGAATAAACAAAAACAGACCACATGCTGATTGCTGCCATGAAGAAAAAGCAGGGAGAGGGTAGATAGTTATGAGGATGGTGTTTCAGAAAGTACAGTCATAGAAGCATTCTTAAGTGATATTTGAGCAGTAAGCTAGATGGAAGGTGGAGGTCATTAATTGCCTGGAGAAGTCCAGACAGGGAGCACATTGGTTGTGATTGAATCAATATTTTAGTTTTGAACAGGTTAAGTTTGAAATACTTATTAGATATCTAAGTAAATAAGCAGTTGTGTGTACAAATTTTGACTTCAAGAAAGAGTTTGTGGTTGGAGATAAAATGTGAGAGTTCTCAGCATACAGATGAGATTTAAAGCCATGGAACTGGATGGGTTATGGGAATATCTATATTGGAGAAACTAGAGGTGGAGAATGGAGCCCTGAAGTTTCAATTTCTAGAAGCTGGGAAAATGAGGGTTATCCAGCAAAGAACATTGAGAAGAAATGGCCAGTGATATAGGTGGAAAATGAAGGTTTTTTTCTGGAGGTCTAGCAAATAAAATATTTAAATAAAAAGAGAGTTTTCAAAAAATAAAGAAGGA
The DNA here is from genome assembly GCF_006229205.1 of Suricata suricatta. Classification (NCBI taxonomy): domain Eukaryota; kingdom Metazoa; phylum Chordata; class Mammalia; order Carnivora; family Herpestidae; genus Suricata; species Suricata suricatta. The sequence continues at coordinate 60,605,788 of NC_043717.1, read as the reverse complement.
GTCATGACTTGCATCAAATGTTAAATACTGGTTCAACAAGTTAAAGTCAGTAACAAAAAAGCCTTTTTTTTTGTTTGTTTGCTGATGGGAAAGGTCCAGTAGAGAGACAAAACTACATGGTGCTAATGGATTGGAGTGGGACTGATGGAGAATTGCAAGCCTTTGAGTGGAAAGAAGGAATGAGATTCAATGCTCAAAATGATTGACCTTATTTAAGAACACTGTCAGTTCAGCCAAACAGAAATTTATGCGAGTATGTGCACATGCACATTTTAACTGCATATAGCCAAATGTCCCTGATACTTTCAAAGTTTTCACTTTTACAGTACCATATTTGTAAAGCTCACTTTTTTCCCTGGGATTTTAAACAGAATAGATGGGAAAGCACTATTAATGATCCTTATTTGCAATTCAGGGCTATCCTCTTTAGTTTTCTTTTTACTTCCATAGGACTGCATGCCAGGTGGTGAAATAAATGGAGGCCATAATTCAACGTTTTCTTAGAGCACAACACAGTAGCCTTACCTGTAGTAGTGGGAAAAGTGTGCTTGCATTTTACATTGACCATTAGAAACCTCTCCAAGATATTGCGCTGCCTTATTACTATTACCTTTGGTATTTTAAGTGTCTCTGAAGTGTAAACGGTGGAATAACTTTGTTACTATGAGTTCTGAAGTGTTTTGATAAGGATCTTGATCATTCCCCATGTATGAGACTGTACTTTATCTCAGTTATATCACTAGCTCATAGTATAGCATGTGGGTTAGAGTAGAAAGGTTTGATTTGAAGAAGACAGGAAAGTGATTATTACTTTCACTACAGATCCAATACCTTCAGAGAGGGATCTGTGTGTGTGAGAGCGGGGGTGAGGTTAGCTTCATATACTTTGTCTTAAATGCCACAAATAGAGTCCAGTAAGTGGCGTATTTATGTGTATGTGAACACTAGAAACACTGAGTGTCATCGTGTCATCAATACTATGAGGGCAACCTGAGGAAATGATGTAAGAGGGACAAAAAGAAAGGGGTGGAGGAGTTAGGGAGCGCAGGTACACTAATTTATTTTAGATGCATTTTCTTCCTGCATCCAGCTTCTAGAAGTCCAATTCTGGACTAAAATCCCTGCTCTTGTATTCATCACTATATAAAATGGGTGTGGTTTGGTGTATAGGATAACTGCTTTTGTGAGCCCTGCAAGCAGATATTACTGGAGTCCTCCCTTGACACCGACTCCTTCACTGCCCAAGAGCATCTCCCAGTTCCAGCATTCATTTTGGCAATCCTTCGACCAGCAAGCTGGCTTTGTAGACGTGAGAGGGCCTGATGAGCATGTATGAACAATGACGTGCATGCTCCCTGTAGTGAGCAGGTTTACTGAAGCATTAGCAGTGGCTTTTACTACTCTTATGCCTCTACTCCCCATGGGTCTGCCTTCCCTCTTACCCACTCACAACCACGCTGTCCTCCGGATCCACCCCCACCTTTCCTTCCCACCCACTCTTCACTCCAGGCTGTGGAATCTCCATTGACCTTCAGGTGACACTACTGTGCTGCCGTGGTGGGGTGGTGCAGGGGACCTGCCCAGGCACCAGAGTCTAAGGGTCCCTGAGTACGGGGTTGATGGTCCACACTGAGTGGCACCCGAACAGGGACCTGAGTAGAAGAAAAAAAAAAGAAAAGAAAAAGAAAACGAAGATATTCAAAGGTAAGTGGAATATTCTCTGAAATAGTTCTACTTCTTTCGGGTTGGTTAAGATCTCACCCAGGGCACCCGGGGCCCCTCTATGCATTAAGATAGAGAACAAAGAGGGTGAGTAAAGTATAGAGATTGCCCAGCTAAGTGTTGTTTCTCTAATTGTCTCAGTCTTGTCTGTAAAACCTCTGTGGGAGGGAATGTAATAACCTCTGGTGTGTATGTGAGAGTGAATGTGCAGCTTGGTTTGGCTTGCCTGCCAAGTTCGATTTTGTGGCTCCATGGGTGGGCACCCTTAAGGTCCCCAATAGCCTACAGAGTCCGAGTGGGCCTGATCTGCGATACCGTGGTGAATAGCATATGGTCTATGACGGCATCAGAATAGTCTCCGATCATAAGTCACAATGCTGAGTCCCCTATGGCTAAGCTTCACCTAAGTTCCTTTGGGACATGGCCAGACAGGTATCTGATTGGTTTCCTCATTAGAGGAGGTGCCCTACCCTTTGTCTTTGCGACACCATATCATAAGAAATAAGGGATGGGCAATACAGCTTCTAAAGAGAGAAAACTTTTTACTGAAGTACTTCTGCATCTCCTTAATCAAAGAAGGATTAAGGTGACTCATAACCAAATGGCAAGATTTTTACACTTTGTTCAGGAGCGATGTCCATGGTTTCCAGAAGAGGGAATTGTTAATTTACAAACTTGGAACAAAGTTGGGGAACAGTTACGCTTGTATTGTACTCTACATGGACCAGAAAATGTCCCTGTAGATGCCTTTTCTCTGTGGAATTTGATTGGAGATGTTTTAGATCCTGACCATAGGGGAAGCAAATTGTCATCTAATAATATAGCCACAGAGACTACTCTGCTTTCCCCTAGAGGTCAAATTCCTACTCCCTTGGTAATGGCAGCTCAGGACAATGAGGATTCTAAGTGAGAAGTTATTGATGGTAATCATAAAGATTTAGAAGAGGAAGAGGCTAAATAAGTGGCAGAGAAAGAAGGAGAGGATCTACTTGATTTTCCTCACCTCCCACTGCCTTTTAATTCCTCTCTGCCCAAAAATCCAAAATTAAAAAAATTTAAAAAGGACTTACAAATTTTAAAGTTAATGTGACAATGGAAACAATGGCAGCCCTTTAGCCAGGCCTCCCTTCCCCTGTAGCAACTCCAAAAGGAGACAATATTATAGTAATAGACCTTCAGGATTGTTTTTTCACCATACCCTTACATCCTGATGATTGCAAACATTTTGCCTTCAGCCTGCCATCTCCAAATTTAAAAAGACCCTTTCAGAGATTTCAGTGGAAATTTCTTCCCCAAGGGATGAAAAACTCTCCTACTTTATGTCAAAGATATGTTGATAAGGCTTTGAGTGAGATCAGAAATAAATATCCTGAAATTTATTTAATTCATTATATGGATGACATTCTCTTAGCACATCAGGGTAAAGCCCATCTTTATGATGTTTTGGATGAATTGATTTAAACCTTATCTGTTCATGGCCTAAAGGTGGCCCCTGAAAAAATTCAGATTGATCCACCCTACTCCTATTTAGGAAGATTAATTGAAAACCAAACTGTGACTTTACAGCCTTTGTAATTAAAGACAGAGCATTTATGTACTTTAAATGCTTTTCAAAACTTATTGGGAGATATTAATTGGATTCAGCCTCTTTTAAATCTGTCTACTAAAGATCTTATCCCCCTGTTTGAAATTTTGCATGGAGACTCCCATCCAAACTCCAAATGAAAGTTAACTCCTTTAGCATTGGAATCCTTGTCTAAAGTTAATGAGGCTCTACAAGGAGCCATGCTTACTAGGGTTAATTATGATGAGCCCTGGTCTTTAATAATTTTACCAACTGAACACTCTCCCACCGGTTGCCTATGGCAAGAGGGAAGACTAGAATTGCTCTATTTATCAGCTACTCCTAAGAAGGTTTTGGCTGATTATCCATCCTTAGTGGCACAATTAATTATTAAAGGAAGAAAAAGAAGCAGATAGTTAAGAGCCAGCAGAAATTGTCCTTCCTTATTGTAAATTTCAGATTTAGGAATTAATGCAGGTATTCACTGATTTTCAGATTGCCATGATTGGGTATACGGGCATTCTTGGCTTTAATACACCTAAGGACCCTATATTACAATTTGGCAAATTAAATTCTTTTATTTTTCCCACAAAAACAAAAACTAAGCCCTTAGAGGATGCCTTGTTAGCATTTACTGATGGGTCCTCTAGCGGCATGGCTTCAGTAATCATTTATGAAAAGCCATCTGAACCTATAATAATTTCTTTTCAAACCAGGGAAACCTCAGCCCAGAGGGCTGAACTTGTTGCTGTTATTAGATTATTTCAAGAGACTCCAGAGAGGTGTAATTTATTTTCAGACTCTAAATATGTGGTTGGACTCTTTCCAGCCATTGAAACCACAACTGTTCCTGTCTACAAAACAGGGATTTCAGGTTTGCTTTTAGAATTACAGGTTAAAGTACAACAACGCCAGGAGCCTTTTACATAGGACACATCAGAGTTCATTCTAAATTACCTGGCCCCTTCTCTGAGGAAAATGCTTTAGCTGACTTTCATACCAAAGTTGCTTGTTTAACTCTGGTCCCTGTTCAGGTGCCACTGGGTGCAGGGGACCAGCCCACGCACCAGAGTCTAAGGTCCCCGAGTAGGGGGTTGGTGTCAGCACAATATCTATAAGAAAGAAGACCGACAAAGTGAATGGTGGCAAGATTGCACTTTACTGTGATGCTTAGGCTCTTTATATACCATAGGTGATTACATCATTTTTCTAATGATAACATTGTTTGTAACTTCCAGAAAAAACTATTTTCATGGTAGCAAAAACAGAAAATCAAAACAAAAACGAGGTACAATACAGAATATCAAAAAACATAATTCATCATTCAAAATACATCAGCAGAGGTTTGTTTTATGTATAAGTAATATTATTAACTGAAGCTTATGACAAGGCTATTCTTTTTAAAGGTGAACAAGATGATTTACCGGTAAAGTGCCCCTGACCAGGAAGGGAGTTTCAATCTGAAAATTTGCCCACTCACTGAAACTAATTAAAGGTCATAGAAAAATAACTCCAGTCTCTAATCCATCATGATCAAGAGGTCATGTGCACATTCTCTAAAACAAAGGAAAGCAGGTCCCAACAAGCCATATGACACTGTATGCTCAGTCTCCCAGGAGAGCAACTCAATCCTGATCCTCAACTGAGGGACCTCACTTGCACCAGGGTCACACTTTCCAGACAAGCTGGAGATATGTGCATTCCTCTTGGGGACTTACAGCGGGATCTCAACAGGTCTTTTGGCAGAATGGGCCCCTACAGGGTGGTGGTGGGGAGGTGGTTTCCAAGCGCTGCACAGGTAACGTGGCTGCGATGGTCATATTGATAGAGCTGGGGCCTGGGAGGGGGCCTTAAGGAGTGGGGTGGGAGACAGAGTCAAAGCTGAGCATCAGTCACGGCAGCGACAGTGCTGAGCATGAGCCGAGTGGAGCTCTCCGTGAGGCAACACAGAATTTTCTTGTCTATGGAGAGCAGTTGTCTGTGGCAGCGATTCTTAGCTCTCAGCTTGGGAGGGGACGCTGCAGCGAGGGCAGCGGTAGCTGAAGCAGCGTCTGGGAGTTCCTCTGGTGGTGGCGGCAGCAGGCAAACTCAAAGACTGGATGCACGGCCATGCGGGAGGTTGCCAGCTCCTGTTCAAGTGTTCCTGAAGGGGCGATGCTACCGTTTCCTCCGCAGGATGAGCTTTGGAACCAAGAAATGGAGGTGTTCGGAGGCGGCTCGAGCAGCGGCGAGGTTAGTATAGTCGCCAGGGGCTGGAGCCATCCCCCTCCTTTCCACAGGGCACTGGCGGGAGACCTGAGAGAGAAGGTGCTTGGGGCTAGGGAACGGGGTGCCCAGGCAAGTTTCCACGAGGCTTTGAGATGGCGAAGCACGCGCTGCCCCAATTGTGCTTTCTTTCGCTGGAGAGGGTGGCTAGGGCCTGAGGAGTTACAGCAAACCCAGGCCTGGTCTCCGTTTGAGGAGCTCCTGCCTCACGGGCCATGCTGGAGCTGTGATTAAATTTCTTCACTTTGAGACCTGAAGAGGACTGGGGAACCCCCCTGGTGCTCCGCCTGACTTAGCACCTTCCTTTTTTCTCTGCTGTGCTGGGTTTGCTGGCTTGGGACCACTTTTGGTGAGAGTTGCTGATTCCAGTTACCTGTAGAACCCCAGGTGCTTCAGGAATCTAGAGCAACAAAAACATACCTAGGTGTCAGACTAACTCTGGGGACCTTTGCTTATAGGGATATGTGCTCCTTAGATTTCTCATTTGAGTAGAATCTCTACAATCCAGGTAGAGATTAACTGGCGGCCAAGTTTATTTACATTAAGGTGATGTTCTGTGGTCCCCTCAATTCTTCCACCCTCTTCCTCCGACCCTTCTTTCCCCAACTGCCTTCCCTGCCTTGTTGGTAGGTAAAAAAAAAAAAAATGCAAAGTGAATCCCAGCCCTTATTAAGAGGAATCTTTGGAAGACTGTTAGGTTCAACTAGGATAATTTGGTTCTCCTCTGACCTCGCTTTTCTGAAACTGTTCTAGTTGGACTTAGGTCAGCCACGTAGTGAAGACTTAGATATGCACAGGAACTACGTAAAAGCAGTGTTATTGCTATTTGTTGGTGTTGTTAGAAGCGGGCAGTATTTAAACAATAAGAACCAGCCTTTTGGGATAGAAAAACGGATCCTTTAATGGTAACTTAAAGGATTGACAGCATAGTACTCCAGTACAGGCCACAATAGACCTAATAAACATACTTGAATGCCAAGTATTGATTCACAGTAGGATATTTTGAGGTAGGACTGACAATGGCAGTCCTCCACATTTCAAGATGAAAATTTGACTTCAAGTACTTGCTCCATCCTTAAAAATACACTTTGGACTTTGTTTAACTCATTTATCTTTTTCAAATTTCCAACAAATTGGGATTAAAATTACATGCCAGGATAACATTTAACAAGAAATATGTAATAGAAATTAATTCAGGAGTCTAAAGTTGAACTGTCTCCACTATAGGACATATTTTACAAGTAATTCAAGCAGTTCCAAAATGCATTTTAATAGTCTACATCTCCTAAGAACAGGATAAATGAAGAAGGGTTCATTTCTTCTTGGAATTATTCCATATATGGAAGAATTTTCTCGCAAGACCATTAAAAGGCAGAGGAATTTTGTTCATGAATGTCATCAGTTGACTTACAGTCCCAGGTATCGAGTTTATAAAAACATTTAAATGTTTCTGTATAAGGATGGGGTGGAAGATGGAGAGCCTTTTGCATGCTTACTATTTTATTATTTTTGTTAAATTTGCATGGGGAAATGTTTTAAATCATAATTACCATATATGGTATTTTTATTGTTTGCAGTATGTTCTAGGTATTGTAGAGATTTAACAATGGGTCTCTCTAACTCAGCAATTTGGAAAAATACTCAAGTGGATATTGTTAAACCTTCTGAAGTAAAGCAAAAGGTGAAGGTAATGTGGCAAAGGTAGAATTTTTGCCTCCTTTGTCTAAGACAGTTATGATTGGTTAGATTTAATTCTTTAATTGACTTAGTATTCTAGGCAAAACTTAAGTGCTGTATCTGAACAGACCTGTTTAGTATGTAAAAGAGCTTTTTGTTGTTTTTGTTGTTGTCATGTTGATTGATCTGCAAATATCAAACCACCCTTGTAGCCCAGGAATAAATCCTACTTTCTTGTGGAGAATGATTCTTTTAATGTACTGTTGGATTCAGTTTGCTACTATTTTATTGAGAATTTTGCATCCATGTGCATCAAGGATGTTGGCCTGTAGTTCTCCTTTTTAGTGATGTCATTGTCTGGTTTTGGTATCAGGGTAATGCAGGCCTGAGAGAATGAATTTGTAAGTTTTTATTCCATTTCTTCTCTAATCTTTATTATTTCACTTCTCCTGCTGGCTTTAGGCTTCATTCATTGTTCTTTTTCAAGGTCCTTTAGGTGTAAGTTTAGGTTGTTTATTTGATATTTTTCTTGCTTCTTGATATAGACCTGTTATATACTTCCTTCTTATGACCATTTTGGCTGCATCTGAAAGGTTTTAGACCATTATTTTTTAATTTTCATGTATGTTTTTATTTCTTCTTTGATTTCCTGGTTGCTCCAACCATTATTTAGAAGCATATTCTTCAACCTTTTTGTGTTTGTGGTCTTTCCAAGTTTTTCCTTCTGGTTGACTTAAAGTTTCATAGTTTGTAGACATAAAATATGCATGGTATGATCCAACTCTTTTTGTACTTCCTGAGGCCTAATTTGTAAACTAGTATGTGATTTTTTTCTGGAGAATGAATGTCCCATGTGCACATGAAGAGAATGTGTATTGTGCTGCTATAGGATGGACTGTTCTGAATATATCTGTTAGGTCCATCTGGTCCAATGTGTCTTTTAAAAGCAGTCTTTCCCTGTTGATTTTATGCTTAGATGATCTATTGATGTAGGTGGGATATAAAGTCTGTTATTATTATTGTATTATTGTTAATGAGTTCCTTTAAGTTTGTTATTAATTATTTTGTATATTTGGGTGCTTTCCTATTGGGAGCATAAATATTTACATTTGTTTGATCTTGTTGAATGGTTCTCCATATGATGATGAGTGCTCTTCATCTCTTGTTACAGTCTTTGGTTTAAAATCTCATTTGTCTAGCATGACTCCCTCTAGGTCCATCCATTTTGCTACAAATGGCCAGATTTCATTCTTTCCATTGCCATGTCATATTCCATTGTGTATCTATATCTATATCTATATCTATATCTATATCTATATCTATCTATCTATCTATCTATCTATCTATCTATCTATCTATCTATCTATACCACATCTTATTGATCTATATTGTCACTCATAGGTCTAGCAGGAGAAACCTAACAGAGACCATGGAAAGGGGAAAGGGGGAGAAAAGTGTTGTGAAGAGGGAGTGAGGCAAATCATGAGAGACCTTCGAATGCTGAGAACCAACTGAGGGCTGAAGAGGGAGAGGGGAAGGGGAAGGGGAAGCGGGGGTGATCGTCATGGAGAGGGGCACTTGTGGGGAAGAGCGCTGGGTGTTATATGGAAACAAACTTGGTAATAAACTATTAATTAAAAACAAGAAAAAAAAATTTTTTTAAAATCTCATTTGTCTGACAAAAGTATTGCTCCTGTGGCTTTTTTTCAACTTCATTTGCATGATAAATATTTCTTCATCCTCTCACTTCAGGTAACTTTAGTTCTAAAATGGGTTTCTTGTAGGCAGCATATTGATGGGGGATTGTTTCTTTTTAATCTATCTGACACCCTATATCTTTCGATTGGAGCATTGATTCCATTTACATTGACAGTAATTATTATTTTATTTTTTTTTAAATGAAGACAAGAGTTTATTGGTAATCACAGTATTTCAGAGACATTATTTAGGACACTGCAATAGTTATTATTATATTTCTACCATGTCTTACACGTGGTGCATACTCTCAGTTGTTTTCTGAATTGAATCTTGTAAAACTGTGTCAGTAGTTGTAGCAAGTCATGACTAGCCTGTAAGATCTTTGAGATCAAGGATAGTTTCTTATATATCTTTATAGTTTCTTCAGGGTATAATGCGGTATCATCTGCATTTTACTTGTATTTTTTTTTCCATAATATTTTATTGTCAAATTGTTTTCCATACAACACCCAGTGCTCTTCCCCTCAAGTGCCCTCCACCATCACCACCACCTGTCTTCCCCCCCTACCCCCTCCCCCCCAACCCTCAGTTCATTCTCAGCTTTCAATAGTCTCTCAAGTTCTGCATCCCTCTCTCTCCCCAACTCTCTCTCCCTCCTCCGTTCCCCCTGGTTCTCCATTAGGTCTCTCTTGTTTTCCTGCTAGACCTATGAGTGCAAACATATGGTTTCTGTCCTTCTCTGCCTGGCTTACTTCACT
>NC_043717.1:60587455-60596004 GCF_006229205.1 Suricata suricatta | reverse complement strand
GTTTTATTTATTTTTAATACAGAGAGACACAGAGCATGAGAGGGGGAGGGGCAGAGAGAGAAGGAGACACAGAACTGGAAGCAGGCTCCAGGCTCTGAGCTGTCAGCACAGAGCCTGACACGGGGCTCGAACCCACGAATGTGAGATCTGACCTGAGCCAGAGTCAGAGGCTTAACTGACTGAGCCAACTAGGCGCCCCGAGAGTATTTATTGATAGATAGGTATTTAGTGCCATTTTAGTGCCCATTTTTTCATTGTTTCTGCAGATTTTCTCTGATTTTTTTTCCTTGACTTTTCACTTCTGGTCTTTCTTTTTGATTTAAAGAGTCCTCTGTAATATTTTTTTGTAGCACTATTTTAGTGGTCATGAACTCTTTTCACTTTTGTTTGTTTGGGAAACTCTTTATCTCTCCTTCTATTGTGAATGATAGCCTTACTGGATAGAGTATTCTTGGCTGCAGATTTTTCCCATTCAGCACTTTGAATATATCATGTCATTCCCTTCTGGCTTGCCAAGTTTCTGTTGAGAGATCTGTAGCTAGCTCTATGGATCTTTTCTTGTAAATTAGGGAGTTCTTTTGTCTTGCTGCTTCTAAGGCTTATCTTTTTTTGCTATATTTTGCAAATTTAAGTACACTATGTCTTGGTGTTGTCCTGCTTTTATTGATTTTGATGGGAGTTCTTTGTGCCTCCTGGATCTGGATATATGTTTCCTTCCCCATGTTAGGGAAGTTTTCAGCTATTATTTCCTCAAATAAATTTTCTCCCCCCTTTTCTCTTCCTTCTTCTAGGACTCCTATAATACTAATGTTATTATGTTTGATGGAGTCACTGAGATCCCTAACTCTCCCTGTTCCATAATTCTTTTTCTCTTTTGTTGAACATTATTTGCCATTACCTTTTTTTCTATATAACTTATTCATGCCTCTTCTTCCATCCTTGTGTCATTGCATCCACTGTGTTTCGAATCTCAGTTGTAAGGATGGAGGTCTGAATCAAACTGACTCCATGACAGGCTTCATGTTTCCCTCTGACCTTCGAGGCCTAAGTGTTGGTTTCTCAGAATCATTAGACAATAAAAGGGCACACATTGCCAAGGCAGGAGGGACCACCTTTGTAACACCCAATCAGAAAAGGCCAGCTAACTCACTTAACATTTCTAAGGGCAGGCCTAGAGATAGAAGCTATAGATAATCACTTATTGCTTAAGGCTAGTTACACCCTATGTGAGGGTCCTGGGTCCACTCTGTAATTGGTTAATACTCTAAATGTTGTGATTGGGTCCCGCCAAAAGTAACAAGCACTCTGGACAATGTGTATGGTTAAAGTTACTGCCAATAATGTTATGTGATAATGATTGGGTCACTGTACCTGTGTCACAATTTCCTGTAACTCCCCCTTCCCAAACCCCATAAAAATCCTGGTCAGCCCTTGTTCGAGACTCTCAGCATGGGTCCACTGAGTTGGTGAAGTCTGTAATAATAAATGTCCTTTGCTTTTGCATGCTTGACTTGGTCTCCCTGGCAGTCTCTAGTTTTGGGGGACAATATTGAAATCTTGGGCATAACACAATTACTGCATTTTTCATTTCTGACTGATTTTTTAACTCTTTTATCACTGCAGTAAGGACCTCCCTGAAGTCTTTCATTCTTTTCTCAGGCCCAGCGAGTATCTTTATGATTGTTACTTTATTTTTTATTATTTTTTTAAAGTTTATTTATTTTTGAGAGAGTGAGAGAGCAGGGAAGGGGCAGAGAGAGACAGAGAGAAAAAGAGAATCTCAAGCAGGCTACATACTGTCAGAAAAATTTGGCTACATACTGAGCCAAATCAGGAGTCAGATGCTTAACTGACTCAGCCACCCAGGTGCCCCTATGATGGTTGCTTTAAATTCTCCTTCTGGCATATTTCTTATATCTGTTTTGCTTAGATCTTTCACCATGATATTATCTTGTTTCATTTGAAATGAATTCCCCCGTTTTGCATTTTGTCTAAGTCTCTGTCTTCTTCTCTGTGTTAGAAAAGCCTGTTATGGTTTCTTTTCCTTAGTGTAGTGGCTTTCTGCAGAACAGATCATGCAGAATCCAAGCCCTGGCACTTCAGGGAGTCTCACTGGCATGTGCATCTGCTGTTGTGTTTTGGCTGCTGTGTCCTTCATGCCAATTGTCTGCAGAGGCTCTCCTTGCCTGCAGTGGGCAGTGTTCTGTCCTTGGCTAGAGTGTGGCGAGTTTTAATTACATGTGCTTTGGTCTGCTTATTGAATGAAACCTGATGCTATTTCCACTAGAACTGAAGCCTTGCAAAACTGTCATATTGGTAGACATGGTGTGGGCAAGGATTCTGCTGGTCTTCTTAGGAATAGGCCCACCATGCTGTGACAGAGGCAAACTTGACTTAGAAAGTCCTCACATGCAGAGTACAAGGGTATATGACCTGGTGTAAGCAGGTTAGGCACCCAATATTGGCACTGTGGTGCAGAAGTTGGTCCTGTGTTTATGTGGAGGAGGAAAATGGTGCTAGCCAGCTCCTTTGTCCCTGAAGTGGGATTTCTGTGCTTGCTGCTGTCAGAGAAGCACCCCAGGAAGAGAAAACAGTCTCCCTCCTTTGTGTTTCAGGTGCTTTCTCAGATCACTGTTTGCCTCTGGGCTGTTTTACTGCCTTCTCTCAAGGAGCAGTACAGTGCCATCCAGGTTGTATCCTAGCCAAGCCTGGAGACTTTCAGAACTCCAGGCTCTAGGGAAGTGGTGTGGGCAGCAGCCTGCACCAGTTCTCTGGGAAGGGTTTTGATGTGTTGGGTTGAGGGAGGCTTGACCTGGAAGGGCAGTTGTGCCAAAGTGCATGGATGTGGTGGGACCCAGAGCAAGCAGATTAGGCAACCAGTATTGGGGCTGAGCTGCCCTTGGCAGATATTTCTGTTATGCTAAGGGGTGGGGGAGGGAAATAGGACACAGCTCCTCTGTCCCTAAAGAGGCTTGCCTGTGAATGTTAATCTCTCATGGAGGATCTCTAAGAAGAACCACTAATCTACCCCCTTGTGCATGCCCAAGATTTCAATATCATCCCCCAAAACCAGAGACCGCCAGGGAGACAGAGTCACTCATGTAAAAGCAAAAGGCTTTATTACGGGCTTAGGCTGGCAGGGCCTAAGCTCGGGCTCACAGACCTCACCAACGCAGTGGATACGTGCTGAGAGCCCCGAACAAAGGCGGGGTAGGGCCTTTATGGGTTTGGGAAGGGAGAGTTACAGGAAATTGTGACACAGGTACTGTGACCCAATCACAACATTTAGAGTATTAACCAATTACAGAGTGGACTCAGGACCCAGGACCCTCACTTAGGGTATAACTAGCCTTAAGCAATAAGTGATTACCTATAGCTTCTATCTCTAGGCCTGCCCTTAGAAATGTTAAGGGTTGGGGCGCCTGGGTGGCTCAGTCGGTTAAGGGTCTGGCTTTGGCTCAGGTCATGATCTTAGGGTTCTTGGGTTCAAGCCCCGCATCGGGCTCTGTGCTGACAGCTAGCTCAGTGCCTGGAGCCTGCTTCACATTCTGTGTCTCCCTCTATCTCTGACCCTCACCTGCTGGCACTGTCTCTGTCTCTCAAAAATAAATAAAAACCATTAAAAAATTATAATTTTAAAAAAAGAAATGTTAAGGGTGTTAGCTGGCCTTTTCTGATTGGGTGTTACAAGGGTGGTCCCTCCTGCCTTGGGCAATGTGTGCCCTTTTATTGTCTAATGATTCTGAGAACCCAGTACTTAGGCCTCTAAGGTCAGAGAGAAACTTGAAGCCTGTCATGGAGTCAGTTTGGTTCAGACCTGTGGCCTTACACTTGTTACCCAGGCATTCCTCAGATTACAGTTTCTGTGCTGTCTGCCCCTGGGCTTGTTTGCCTGCCTATCTCCAGGAGTAGGACATCACCCTCAGGGCCTAGCCTCTTACCTTTAAAACTCTAGCCTTCAAGCCCTGGTGGTTGCAAAAACTCATTAAAATAAAATCAGCTCCTCTCATTTTCCCAGGCAGTGGGATGCTTCTCTCTCTCTTACATCTTTCTGGGACCATGGCTTCCTTCTTTCCACACCACTTGTGATCTCTTTCTCTCCCAAACCAGGTCTCTGCACTTCCTACCTTCTTGGATTGGGCTTCTTTTCTCCCTTTTGTTGTGGACTTCATTCTGTCAGTCTTCAGGTTGATACCTTGGGTATTCAGAATGATTTGATAGTCATCTAGTTGTATTCAAGGGATGGGATGAGACGGGTCCTCCTGCTATGCTACCATCTTCATTTCTCTAACTGGTAAGCACCAGTATTTTTTAAGCAATACTGTTTTTGTTTAAAGAAGTTAATTTTGAAAGTAATAAGGTTCACTGATAAAAGACTGGGATTAAAGCCACAGACTTAAAATACTTAACCAGAACGGCAAATATATGACAGATTGAGGAAAGTGCTAGTTTTAATTAATTTACTGACACCCTATAGTAACAGAGGAAAGAACATGGGTTTAGAAAGTTTATTAATTTGGGTTCTAGTCTCCTCTTCAACTCATACTAGATGTGTGACTCAACACTAAGTTTCTTCATTTGTAAATGGAGAAAAAAATCTTCAAGCATTGTTATGTTAAAAAATTCAGTACTGGGTTTAATACACTTATCACAACAACAACAAAACAAAATGAAACAGTATCTTTCAGTACCAGATTCAAGGCATATGTCTTTCACAGTGCAGTTGTTTCATAAAAGGGGGGAAAAGAAATTCTATCTTATTTCAGCTCTATCAGCAAATTTTGTTTGTAGTTGTTATAGCAGTATTATGCATAAATACAAGCCTTCTGATGCTTCGGGTATTTTGTTCAGATGAGGGTATATTGGAAAGCAACAGAAATGTATGCAGCTTAATTTTTGGACAAGATAACTTTTGCATTACAAAGTGCTGGGAGTTGTTTTAGAGATAGTGAATACAATTTAACTGAAAATGGTTGTAATCTTATCAAATTAAACCATGACTATTTTGTTTAAAAATTTTAAGGATAACAGAATAAATAAAATGTGCTTTGCATATAGTAGGTCTCTAATACACAGTGGTTTCTTCTTTTTTCCCCACAATCATCATTCTTTTTTCCCCCACCCTTAAACTCTGAATTATTGCCACCTATATTGAAACTTTGGGATTTAGATAGCCGTGATCATAGCCCCCAGCTTTCTCTATTATGAATAGTTTTTCTTAAGACTTCCATCCTATATCTGAGTATTTCATTGAAGTATAGTAATCACTTCTATAAACACACATAGGGTGATTAAGGGATAAAATATGAAGTTAGGAGCACTATGGAGGATAATAGACAATTCCATTTATTGCAACTGGCTAATGAGGTGTTTCATTGACATTTTTTTCCCCCTTCCTGAATTTTTGTCTTGGTAGGAATTTCATCAAGTGTTTATAGGGTATAAGACAGTGCAGTACATAGTACTGTAACGTGAAATGCCTAAAGATATACCACACTGTTTCACCCCATTCCCATGGGTTTACATTTGGGTGGGCAAGATAGACATGTGTGGAAACTTCTGTTATACAGAACAAAAGACCATCAACAATGCGGTGGTTGTGGTTAAGGGATAGATCTAGTAATGCCTTGTGAACAGGTGGAATTTGAACAGGACATTAGACAGTGGGTAATGTTTTCACAGATAGAGATGAAAGGAGCATATTTCTGGTGGATGGAGACAATGTACGCAAATACATGGAGGTGTTCTTGGAGGAAGGAAGAATCTGGTACTGCTAAGATATAAGTCTATAATGTGAGAATGGAGATACAGTGTGAGATGAGGTAAGGAATGTACTAAAAGTAGGTTAGGCCCAGTTTGTATGGGACTTTAAATGTATTTAAGGGTTCAATGTTAATTTATAAAGGGGAGATAATAAAGGATGCTGAGGACATGAGTGACATGAGCAGATATATGCTTTGAAAAATAACTGATGGTAGTGTGCAGGATAGATTAGAGTCAGGGAGAGACTGAAGGTGGGGAATACCAGCTAGGAGGCTATCGTATTAGCTGAAGTAGTAGTGAGATTTTTGAACTAGGGCACAAGGGGTAGAAAAGAGGACTGATGGGGAAAGAACTTGCAGAGATAAAACAGGATTTGGCAACTGTTTAGAAGTAAGAGGTAAGAATGAAAAAGAACGCTTATTGGGAGTGTTTTTATAGTCCTTAATTTAACACATATTTAATTCATGCCAGCCAATATAAGTGTCTATGTTAGCCATTGGACTAGAACAAAGATAAGTAGATCTTTGCAGCATAGGTAGATAGAAAGCTCAAATGAACTTTCCCTTCTCTCATATTGTCTTGAACAAGAGAAAACCACTCTGATGATTTCTTAGTGTACTTAGAATTTTTACTGCTACAGACAAATGCACTTATTTCTTAGCTAAAAAGGTTTTTCATGCTTTTTAAATGGTTCTTGGACCTATAATTCTTGCTTCATCAATATACACCTTAAATGGTCAGCAGCCCCTGGGTGCAGAGGGCTGTTCTGAAAATACTGGCTGGTGCCACTTTCTGGAATGTAGAAAAGGGAACAGGGACATCTGTACTTCTTATGTGTTTTCAAAAAGTTTATTGGGAATAGGAAGGGGGAGGGGCCAATAGAGCCCTGCTCTCTCCACCACAAGTGCTCTCACAGTTTCCTCTAAAACTGTTTCCCTTTAAGCAGGTCTGGTCTGGAAATATTCCAGTCAGTTCCTTCAGGGAAGGACCTCTGTATTTACTGACCTTGATTATTTCATCAAGAGAGCTAATCATCATCATTACCATTTCATAATAAGGCCTGACTTGGTGGTGTTGCCATTGTGGACCATGTTGTTGTTTCAGTACCACATTTCTTATAGTCTCCATCTCAGATTTTGAGAAGGAAATGTAAGATTTTTACATTCCTGAAATTTTCTGTATTGGTGGATGCTTTCATTATCTTTACCAGTTCTGAAGATTTGGTAAGCACTTGGAATATTTAGACAAGCCTTTTAGTACTTTGTCAGAATTTGCTATATAATCTTTGCACGTGTTATTTTCAAAGATTATTTACTATTCTTATTTTTTTAATGTTTATTTTTGAGAGAGAGAGAGAGAGAGAGAGAGAGAGAGAGAGAGAGAGGGAGAGAGAGAGAGAGAGAGAAACTGTGAGTAAGGAAGGGCAGAGAGAAACACACACAGAATCAGAAGCGGGCTTCAGACTCTGAGCTGTTAGCACAGAGCCGGATGTGGGGCTCAAACCCATGAACCATGAGATGATGACCTGAGCTGAAGTCAGAAGCTCTATCGACTGAGCCACCCAGGGGTCTTGATTATTTGCTATTCTTGCTGATAGTTTTCTTTCTTTGTGATTTCATTTTTTTTTTTTTGGTTTGTTTTTACATAAGAAGTGGGAAAGCAGTTGGATGGGAGATTTAGAGTTGAGTTTAATCAGATACTGCTAGATAATAGCAGCATTTTCTGAATTTACCTGGAGGAATTCTATATAACTGATTTTGCTGCTGGATTTTAACCTATATCTATACATTTGAAGTAGGCCCTGCTGTGTGTGTGTTTGTGTGTGTGCATTCGCATGTGTTCACCTGAGAGAGAATTTTACTTATACATACTTGCTTCCTTTCACAAAGTCTTTGAGATGGTTTATAGGAAATTCAGTCCAATAACAAACTATTTTGATATTTAGGATAAAGAAAAACATAAAGTAAGAGATGTATGGAAAGGTTGGAGAATGGGGTTGGAGAGTGAAACAGAACACAGGTAAGCAGGTTGTAAGGGTCTACTACACATTTAAAATATAGTTGATCTAGCTTTGAGAAGAATATTGGTGCAATTCTGATGGGAATTGCATTGAATGTGTAGATAGCTTTGGGTAGTAATGACATTTTCACAATGTTTATTCTTCCGATCCATGAACAGGGAATGTTTTTTTCCATTTCTTGGTGTCTTCTTCAATTTCTTTCATAAGTTTTCTATAGTTTTCATCATATGGGTCTTTTACATCCTTGGTTAGGTTTACTCCTAGGTAGTTGATGGTTTTTTGTGCAACTGTGAATGGGACCAGTTTCTTAATTTCTCTTTCCGCTGCTTCATTTTTGTTGTATAGGAATGCAACTGATTTCTGTACACTGATTTTGTACCCTGCGACTTTACTGAATTCATTGATCAGTTCTAGAAGGCTTCTGATGGAGTTGACTGGGTTTTCCATGTAGAGTATCATGTCATCTGCGAAAAGTGAAAGTTTGACTTCTTCCTTGCAAATTCTGATGCATTTATTTCCTTTTGTTGTCTGATTGCTGATGCTAGGACTTCCAGCCCTATGTTAAACAGTTGTGGTGAGAGTGGACATCCTAGTTGTATTCCTGATCTCAGGGGGAAAGCTCTCAGTTTTTCCCCATTGAGGATGATATTAGCTGTGGGCTTTTCATAAACCGCTTTTATAATGTTTAGGTAAGTTCCTTCTATTCCGACTTTCTCAAGGGTTTTTATTAAGAAAGGGTGCTGCAAAGCCTAAATGTCCATCACCT